>NC_048307.1:40593836-40637386 GCF_013100865.1 Trachemys scripta elegans
ATGGAAATTAACCTTACAGGGTAATCAAACTTAAAGAGCTCAGAGGACTCCCCTCTAGTCTTAGGTTCAAAGTACAGCAAACAAAGATAAACACTCTAGTAAAAGGTACATTTACAAGTTGAGAAAAACAAAGGAAAACTAACACGCCTTGCCTGGCTATTTACTTACAAGTTTGAAATAGGAGAGACTTGTTTAGAAAGATGTGGAGAACCTGGATTGATGTCTGGTCCCTCTCAGTCCTGAGAACGAACACCCTCCCAAACAAAGAACACAAACAAAAGCCTTCCCCCCCCAAGATTTGAAAGTATCTTGTCCCCTTATTGGTCCTTTAGGTCAGATGCCAGCGAGGTTACCTGAGTTTCTTAACCCTTTACAGGGAAAAGGATTTTGGAATCTCTGGCCAGGAGGGATTTTATAGTACTGTACACAGGACAGCTGTTACCCTTCCCTTTATAGTTATGACAGGTGCACCTTATACTAGGGGTAGTTCTAGAGGGCAGAGTGGTGTGTGCCCAGGATACAGCTTCAAGGGGGGGGGGGGGGGGATGTTTAACTAGTGGTGGCTGCAAGCAGGCTTATTTCTAGAAGCAGATTACAGATACAGACCAAGGAGTTAGCTTGGGTCTGCCTGCTTGGGAAAGGAAGCCAGCAGCCAGAACAAGGGGAGTGTGCAAGAGGTTTTTCCTTACCAATCCCCAAAGCAGAAGCAGGAACAGCAGTTTCAGCATCAGAGGATGCAGAGAGGACTCGATTCGCTTACAATAATCAGGAGATCTCCAGGCACAGATTCGTTGTTTGTGCAAGGGGAGTTTAAAAACGGGGGTACGCTCAAAAACAAATGAGAGTGGGGAGAGGTCCCCCCAAAGACCCCTAGCTGATCAGACCAGGTGGCAAAGCAAGGACCTTCTCCAGGGGTCTGATCAGAAAATGTCTGGTTTTAAGGGCAAATTCAGGCAGTTTCCCGCCAGTAACTTTGATTGGTTCCCCTTAATCCAGGGGAGGAGAGAAGGCAGGGAAACTGTAGGTAGGCACAGGACATGTCTGGGCAAGTTCTGAGTCACAGGTATGACTCATATGCTTAGCTATGTGGCCACTTTAGGTCTTGCATACCTGGGCAGAGCACCCTACACCGAGCCGGGTTCGAACAAAGAAGCTAGACAAAGGAGCGAAAAAGCCCCCACCTCCCTAAGCAGAGCAGTGGCTCCAGTCAGTCTGCACAAGCCATTTCCATGAGCAGGGCCAGGCTGTGACTTTGGTCAGTTCCATGGCCGGGGGGGGGGGAGCGGCCACTCAGCACAAACAGAAAGGAAGGGGGAAAAAGAGCACAAACAGAAAGGAAGGGGGAAAAAGGAATCCAACAGGGGGACAACTGTAACAGACATGCCCCCCTGGCCGACCCCACCGGCTGTGAGGGGGTTGCCCTGTGCAAAGACCAAGGCCAGAGGGGTTACAGATCCTTACTATCTGAGTAATCTAGGGGTGATGGTTCGCTGCTGTTAAGGGGAATGGAGGAGTACCTCGCCTGCAAGGGCAGGGCAGACACAACCCTGTGAACTAGCTGCTTGACCACTGCTATCCCCAACAGAAAGGCTACAAGAATAATAGCCACAGTAATAAGCCACTGCTTAATGGACTGGGCCCAGGATCCCAGCCCCCAGCTGAACCACTGGGCTTGCCACCAATCCCACTGCTCACACTTCTTACGAATCTGAACGGCGAAGGAGGACAGTTGGTTAGCCACGGCTGAGATGTTGTTCCACCCGGGCTGAAGGCGCAGGCAACATTGTCCCTTAAAGCGAGGATCAAGGTCCTCCAAGGCAACACAAAAGTCCTTTTGTAGGATGGTCTGGATTAGAAGACGGTTTTGCTCGGCGTAGTTGGCCAGGACTGTGAGAGCGATTCATGAGGACCTCCTGCAGGGCATAGGCTTTTACCCAGGCAACCAGGGGGTTTTCTTGAGGCGGGGTGGCAATTATGGCAGGTGATTCCTGTGAAGACATAAAAGAAAAGTGGCCCATCTAGGGCCTGTTATGACCGAACACTAAGCCAGTTGTGGTGGACCAGGTCAGGCTTGCCCCATCCATCTATTTGAATATGATAGGTGTTAGGGAACCGGCCAGGTGTGATGATGGTGGCTGCTAGTGGAGTGCAGGTTCCCTGGGCATTGGGAATAAAGACCCACACTGGCTGAGAAATACTGTAGGCAGGTTTCCAATGTTCCTGTGGTTTAGGAGCGATCTCTGGCCATCGGCTGTATGCTGCATTAAGGGAAATGAGGTCTTGAGGCAGGACCCAGTCCCACCCCTTGTAATCAGGGGTGCCAAGTATGGCCCGAATCTGGGTTTTCAGCATTCCAATCCGTCTCTCCACGACTCCGTTGCTTTGGGGGTGATATGGCAGGTGGGTGTGAATACGCACTCCCCACTGAGACACCGTCTGGTCTATAGCTTTACTGGTGAACGGTGGCCCTCCATCGGTTTGGATTTCTTCGGGTGCCCCCCAGGCGGCATTACCTGGAGAAGGGCTACAGAAACAGCTGGTGCAGTAGATCGCCTGAGGGAAGAACACATTAACTGGCGAGACCCTAGGTCAACTATTACAAGCCCCTTTGGATACTGTTTTGCCCCCGGGAGGGGGCCAATGAGGTCCATCTGCCAGGTTTTACCCAGGCTAAAGTGCTCAGGGCTATAAGCACCATGAGCATAGACAGGCTTGTTAGTGACTCGTGCCCATTGGCAGCTTAGACACCCTTGGACTGCTTGAGTGCACTGCTGCCTAGACACGCTTGACGTTCGTCTCCCTCGGTTAGTCAACAGCTGATGTAGGGCACGGGCAGGCAGGTGCCCCCACTCTTTATGGAGCCAGGTGATGAAGGGATCGCTGCAAGAGATAATGTTAACCTGGGATGTGTTACACTTATATTCTCGGAGTTGTAGATCCAGGCTGGAATGAAGAGGGTTACTGTCAGACCTGTGTGAAGGACAATGAGCAAGAAACTATGGCAGCTTGGACCGTGCTGCCAGTTGAGTAATCTGTGCCCATGTTTCTTCATGAGCGGTGGGCCGTCCTTCTCCCACCAGAATGGACACGCAGTAGCTTGAGTCCACTCCCAGGACCATGCATGTTTTCGGGTGGGCTGCCACAATGTGAGAGGCTGCCAACAGGACGCCTTCTGCTTCGGCCTTCTGGGCTGAGCTGGAAAAATCTAAGGGTTTAACTTTGAGGGTGTTACAGGTAGCACACAGCATTCCTGCTCGGGGAGAAGGCGATGTGCCTCCATCAGATACAATCCAAGGGGCATAGGCGCTCAGTTGGGCAATAGCCCCCGGCTCAGTGGGAGCTGTGGTGGAGGAGGACTTGAGGGCCCAATGTCCAAATACCTCTTGGGCCTGATAAACAAGTCGCTCCCAGGTAGCAGGGGCTCCCTGGAACTGGGGGGCCGGGGTGAAGGTGAGGTATGGGAGAAGCTCCACATGAGGCCCCTTTAGGGTGCCTGTGGCAGATTTACCCCATGGAAGAGCACACTGGACAGCATCATGGCAATGCCCACAGGCCCATAACGATATTCGGGTCCTGACAGCTTCCGGGCCTGATTGTGGACAGGGAGGTCCTTTTGGGACACAGTTACGGCCACATGGTCTGAGGACACGGTGAGAGTAATCTCAATAGGGTTGGTGGGATTCCATCGAGCCAAGGCGGGTCCAGAGCCCAACCAGGCAGCCAGGGAAGACACCACCTGCTCGGCCTCTGGTGTCCAAGGGGTTTTAACGTTCTGGCATATCACTGCAAAACAGATAGTTGTGGCAACAAAGCAGCAGGGAGAAACTGTCTGTGATAGTTAATTACACCTAACACATGCTGCACTTCACGTCTGGGGGGAGCTACCCCCAGGGGGAAAGAATTTGTGAGTGGGTGGTAAGTTGAGTGGCGTAGCTGTCCCTTCTCTACAGTAAAACCTAAAAACTGAAAGGTAGAAGTAGCAGTGAGGACACTTTTAGGCGAACTGAGGTTCCACCCATCAGTGGATAAAGTGGCCTGAACCTGTTCAGTGACCTTTTGTACTTCAGTTGGTGTGGTGCCAGTTATAAGAATGTCGTCCATGTAATAGACAACATGAATGTTGGAGAGGGATGGTACCTTTTCTAATGTGCGGGTTAGGGCTTCGCTGGCACAGGCAGGTGAGTTTTTGTACCCTTGGGGGCACGCTTGCCATTGATACTGGGCTCCCTGGTAAGTGAAGTTTAGCAGTCCCTTGGGGTCATAGAGGGGGATCTGATAAAACATATCTTTTAGGTCTATTGTACAGGCCCATTGGGTTAGTGTCATCCAGTAGGATGCGTTCTATAGTGGGGATATCCCATTTGGCAGCAAATGCTACTGACCGTATGTGTTTGTTAGCAGCGCGATAATCTACAACCATCCTATGTAACCCTTCTGCCAGGCCAAGTTGATAGCAGCAAGGGCCGGGTTCAGTACATAGGGGTCCCTTCCCAACAGCGTGACACAGAACCAGCTCGAGCCCCCACCCAGTGACCTGGGAAAATCTTACACAAACCCCTAGGCGCCTCGAAGAGGCAATATTTCCCCTCTCGCAAGCACAGAGCCTCGGTGTAGCAGAAAATGTTTAATAACATGAGGTAAATGACATAGCATTAAATTGGGAAAACACCACAACTAGAGTTCATAGACCAAACCATGAGCAAAGACCCACCCCAGCAAATTGGGCCGTGTCCTCTCCCATTGGTTCTTGAAACCAGCGACCCAAGAATCACCAAAGTCCCAAAAGTCCACCGATCCCAAAGTCTCTTGGGTCCAGCAACCCAAGAATCACAAAAGTCCCAAAAGTCCGACAACCCCCCAAAGTCTCTGTCCCTGATCAGTGCAGCCCCAGAGTTCAAAGGGGGGGGGGGTGAGCAGGGTGTTAAGGGGCACCTTACGTGATCCGAGGCCAACCAGCTGCTTCTCCGTGGGGTTCCACCGCAGCCTTCACCACGAACTGCTCCACTCCACCCGCAGTCCCACTCCTGCTGTCCCACGAACTGCTCTGGCAGCTGCTCCGCTCCGCTCACCGACCTGTGAGTCGCTCCGCCCATCCCTTGGGCCGCTCCCACAAGGCTCTGCTCTGCTAGCTGCTCCTCCAGCCGCTCCGCTCGCCCCCGCTAAGCTAAGTTAGCTTAGCAATATAGCTTCAGGCTCCCCCACTAGTTAACACAGCCTCAGTGATCTCAGCTCTTAAATAGCTTTAGCTCTTTTGTGATTTCACCTCTTAGTGATTTCAGCTAGTAGTAGGGGAGCCCCAGTGCTGGTGCACTATTGGCCCAAAGTGAACTCAGCTCAGCAGTCTGTAACTAGACTCCTAAGGGAATCAAAGTTAGCTCTGACATTCAACAGTGGAGAGAGGAGGAGGTGCAATTGGTGTTTCAAGCCCACAAAGGGGACCCACACCACCAGGTACCAATACCTGCCCCCAACCTCTCTCAATTCACTGGGTTTTGTAACCCATGCCCCTTGACAAGCAAATGCTACTTAGGTAATGGTGAATGACTCACTCAGTCCTTCTGTCATACAACAGTTCCACTGGCCTTGATTCACAGAATCAGGGTAACAAAACTTTATTCTTCCTGCCCCAATAACAGAGAAACTGGGGATCCCACACCAGCCAAAGTAACCACTTTGAGTTGCTGTTGTTTCATGCCAGGCGAGTGGGTGTGCCTATGCAAACAAGATCAGCCCCTGGAGTTCTTTTCCACACTCGCCATAATTCACCACCAGATGTCAGGGTAGAGCTCATCCTGACTCTGCTTACACTATACTCATTGGTCTTGTGTGGTTTTGGGATTCCCCATGCACTGGACAAATATTTGCTCGCTGACACACGCCAAATCTTATTCTCATTGAGCAGTGTCTCAATGAGCTGGGCAATGTGTGGTTGACCTTCTGGGGCTGTGGGTATGGGTCTGTATTTCCAGGGTGTGGGGTTGAGCAGTTCAGGCTCATGGGGAGCACTGGTACCGGATAGGGTGACAGGCAGTGCCTCGAGTATGGCTTTGGCCAGCTTGAAACGCCGTAACTCTTTGACTCCGAGGAGGGGCATGGGCCCCACTAGTGCCCGAAATGTTACTGGTGTGTGGTTTATGTATGCATGCACCTTTACTTCTGGGCGGGGCTCTGTGCTATTGAGGCCTTGCACGTAAATAGTGTGTCCTGTGGAGGTGTGGGGGATGTGAGGGGGAATAATGGACACCTGTGCCCCCATGTCCAGCAAAAAGGGGATGACGAGACCCTTGTCAAAAACTAGCAGATAATAGGGGCGGGGGTCCCCTGGCCAGGTGCTGGCCGCCGCCAAGCACCCGGCCGTTATCTATTTTTTTGGCTGGGAAGATTCTAGTTGCTCTTCCCATCCCAGAGCTATGGCCAAGGTTTTTTGCTGCTCACTGCTGAGCTTACGCACAACCTCCTTAGTGAGGCCTTTATGCAACAAGAATCCAAAAATTTTCCGTTCTACGAATGAACGTTCCGGGTGCCGGGATCTGTGGGCTGGTGTGTGGTGGGTGGGAACTAATGGATAGGGCTTGGGCTGAAGGCCACCTCACCCTTTCGAGGGCCTCATAGAGCTGCCCAATGGGGCGTCCAGGATACCCCCTTAGCCACAGAACTGTTCCGGTGTCAGGGGTGGTACTGTTATCCATGGCTAAGTCAATGGCAGCTTCATTTATGGGTATTTCAGTGGGGTCAACAACATGCCGGAAGGCATTAACCTGGTTAATTTGAGCCTGAGTTAGTCCTAGAGGGTGTTGGGCAGGGGACCATAGCATGATGGACCCCCCTGCGATGGCACATCTTAGGGAAGAGAGGTCCTTGACACTTCCTTTGGGGACTTGGATCCCTTGAAGGGATTGCTGTAAATGGATGAAGGCCAGGGCTGGGGCAGTTAGGGGCCATGCGGTGTTAGATATTACCGGGCTCCCTGAAAGACCCCGGGACCAGCTACTGGTCCTGGCTAGTACTATGCCCTCTTCCCTATCCACTAGCTCCTGTCCATGTTCCAGGGCCAACTGGCCTAGCCACAGTAATGGCGGCTCATTGGCTCCCCTAGCGGTGTCTGAGATGAACTCCTTCATCTCTGCTTTGGAGTGGGGCCGGAATTCTGTGACCTGTGTGGAGTTGCCCTGACCATCAACCTTTATTCGGCTGATGGATATAGGCAGGGCCTCACTGGAGGTCACAGTGGGTGGAAGTGTATGGGCTTGGGCATCTGGTGGGGCGGAGGGTAGGTGGGGTATAGCAGGGTTTTTTCGAGGGGGAGTGGGGCCTCTGGGTGTACGTATGGGGGTAGGTGTTCGGGGGTTTCATTGGGACTGGGCTGGCTAGTGGTAGATGGTGGCAGCTCTTCCTGGCTGGGCTGGCTAATGGCCTCCTTGGCCGAGGTCGTTAGGGCCCCATGTAAAACGGTTACCTTATCAAGGGCCTGGGCCAGTATTTCATAGGCAACTGTGGCCACCTTTTGGGGTTTGTATACATCAGGCCACAGTTTCTTGGGCTTCCGAACCCCTTCTAGCTTCTGTACCAGGTCCGTTAGTATTCGGTGGGCGGGGGACCCCTGCAAAATTTGGGGTTCAGGGGTGAGTTTAGATGGGGTCCCCCCGCAGACTTTCATGACCCTCCCCATCTCCCTGCAGAGGTGGGTAGGATCTGAATCTGCGGCTGGCTCTCCTGCCTTAGTGCAGGTTAGCTGGAGGCTGGAATCAGCGGGGCTGGCCCTGCATGTGGGTTGACAAGTTAAAAGGCACCCCACATCAGTGAGCCCCAGGTGGGTAGTGTACACCCTGGAGCTCTGGCCTTTGCCAATCATGCAGACCCACTCTAGGGCCTCAGGCTGCTGTTTACTTTGCAGCGAGTGGTACTGCAGGTGGTTAGTTTGAACCTCATCTATCCCAGAGGTCTTGGCCTCTTTCCAGGGACAGGGGAGGCAGCAATTGTTACCCCAAGATCCTGTTCATGATGCCATTGTTAGCCAAATGGGCTTGTTTCCCCCTGGAGCTGCCCAATTACCCCAAGGAGGCACGGGAGTCTAGAAGACGGCTTCAAGTTCTTTAATGATCAGTCAGCTGAGCGGGTGTCTCCCTCGACTATTGCCAGAGGGAGGAACACAACTTACAAGTGCAGAGCAAGCTTTTTTATACACAGTAACAAACAACTTAGCGTGCATACATTCTGCTAACCTATGGAATTTTTAAATTCCTTTCTAGGGATAAACAGGATACATCTGTTGGACTTCCTTGATTGATTGTTTTGTATACATATAGGCGGAAGGCAGCTTCGTGCATGTGGGGAGCGGCTGGGAAAATAGGCAAATAGTTGACCTTTGCTCTAACACCATGACCCTGCCAGCAGGTAGGGGATCTTGGGGGACAACTACTGCACTGGTGGGGTGCAAAATAAACTTTATTAAGAAAATGCAAAAACAAGGAAAATTTAATAGTGAGGGGTATGGGGTTTGTTAAGGTAGACAACTGGGGAGGGGTTTCTTTTAGTAAATAGGATAGGGGGTTTCAATAGTGGGGTACAATACAGTTAGTAACCAATTAACACTGAAGTATAAATGTAACAGGTAGCTAACAGTTCCTATGTAAAGGGTGTGTCACAGCAGCATATAACCAACTAACAGTTATGGATAAAATGCGTTAAATAACCAAGAACTCTAGGTAAAAAATATGTCACAGTGGTTAAATGTAAAATGTGAGGTGTGTTAGAGAGAAAAAGGGTAATCAATGGGGTTTTATGCTAAACTTCAGTAATACAATTGAGGTTTGGCAGCAGTGGGAACGGGTTGAGCACGTGGGGGAAGGGATTAAGAGAGAGAGAAAGAGAGAGCAGACAGGCTGCAAGTTTAAACAGCAGAGAGACAATTATACAGAACACAGCAAAATCTTATCTATGATTTGACTTAACCAAGACTACACAAATTAGCAAGTAACAAAACACAATGCAACAATTCTTTAAGCCTAATTTACAGAGTACAATGCAAGCAATTTTCTAAACCTGACTTAACCACAGCTATGCAAAATGAAATTACAACTTATCTAGACTAAAGGCTAAACCTAACCTAATGGGTGCACCTTATACTAGGGGTAGTTCCAGAGGGCAGAGTGGTGTGTGCCGAGGATACAGCTTCAAGGGGGAGGGTGTTTAACTAGTGGTGGTTGCAAGCAGGCTTATTTCTAGAAGCAGATTACAGATACAGACCAAGGAGTTAGCTTGGGTTTGCCTGCTTGGGAAAGGAAGCCAGCAGCCAGAACAAGGGGAGTGTGCAAGAGGTTTATCCTTACCAATCCCCAAAGCAGAAGCAGGAACAGCAGTTTCAGCATCAGAGGACGCAGAGAGGACTCGATTCGCTTACAATAATCGAGAGATCTCCAGGCACAAATTCGTTGTTCATGGGAGGGGAGTTTAAAAACGGGGGTATGCTCAAAAACAAACGAGAGTGGGGAGAGGTCCCCCCAAAGACCCTTAGCTGATCAGACCAGGTGGCAAAGCAAGGACCTTCTCCGGGGATCTGATCAGAAAATGTCTGGTTTTAAGGGCAAATTCAGGCAGTTTCCCGCCAGTAACTTTGATTGGTTCCTCTTAATCCAGGGGAGGAGAAAAGGCAGGGAAACCGCAGGTAGGCACAGGACATGTCTGGGCAAGTTCTGAGTCACAGGTATGACTCATATGCTTAGCTATGTGGCCACTTTAGGTCTTGCATACCTGGGCAGAGCACCCTACACCGAGCCGGGTTCGAACAAAGAAGCTAGACAAAGGAGCGAAAAAGCCCCCACCTCCCTGAGCAGAGCAATGGCTCCAGTCAGTCTGCACAAGCCATTTCCATGAGCAGGGCCAGGCTGTGACTTTGGTCAGTTCCATGGCGGGGGGGGGGGGGGGTAGCCACTCTGCACAAACAGAAAGGAAGGGGGGAAAAGGAATCCAACAGGGGGACAGCTGTAACAGACAACCCTCCTCATCTTCTCCCTCCCCAGCAAAATGAAGGTGAAACTAAAATAGCAAACAAATAAACAATACAATGCAACTTTAGGCTCCAGTGATGCAAACACTTAAGTACATGCATAGTTCCAATGACTTCAGTGGGATAGCCAACAGTACTGAAGTTAAATACATGCCCAGGTATTAGCAGGATTGGGGCCTTATTTGGTTTAGTGCAGCAGTTCTCAAACTGTGGATCGGGACCACAGAGTGTCGCCAGAGTCAGCATTAGACTTGATGGGATCCAGGGCTGAAGCTGAAGCCGAAGCTCCACCCCCACTTGAGGCGGCGGGGCTGAGGCTCCGCCCTACTCCCAGGGTTACATAGTAATGTTATTGTCTGAAGGGAATCATGGTGCAATGAAGTTTGAGAACCCCTGGTTTAGTGTCTCTCATTATTATTATGTAGCTGAATAGCAGCAGCACCTAGTAGCCCAAAACATTGGGGTCCCATTGCATTAGGTGCTGTACAAGTTGTACCCAACCTGCTTCTTCTGAAAAGTTGCTTCTTAGGTGAGTTGGTTTTGATTTTTTCAAATACCATCAAAACATTGCATATGAAAATTAAAAAAAAAATGGGGAAAAAATGTTGATGAAGTTTTACCAGAACAACATCTTGTATTTTTTCACTGTTGAGCTGGGTTTTTGTTGTTGTTGTTTGTTTTGTATTTTTTTTAATTTTTGAAAGATCACAATTTCAAAAAAAAATTTAAAGGGGAATATTTTTTGAAAATGTTTTCTGAATTCTCCCTCTTTGTTTTTTGACTCTTCAGTTTGCTAAAAGAGCCATAAAGTTAAATTATACAGGGCACAGCAAAGGTGGAGAGAAATGAAGAGATACAGAGGAAAGAATTTGAATGGAGATTTTGGAAATAGACAGAGGCTGAAATCTTGGCTTCTTTGAAGTCAGTGGGAGTTTTTCCATTGACTTCAGTGGGGCCAGGATTTTTCCCAGGGAATGCATGAACGAATTTTGCTTGACTGCTAGTTTTTGTTCTGCTGATTCCTTCCAGAAGAATCTTGCCCTTCAGGTGTATTTTTCCTCTTACCAGCAGATGTCCTAGTGACCCTGTGACAGAGTATACCAGACCCTCTGAGACCCACTGCTGGAGGCCTCATGGCCCTGACACACCCTGCCCCCAAAAAGGGCAGTGGAGAGGTTCCTCCAAGCTGCCCAGAGTGGCTGTGTGGGACACACCCAGTCAGTGCCCAGCAGCCTAGTATAAGAGGAGCTGCAGGGCCAGAGGGAGTTCAGTTCCTTGCTGGAGCTGTAGGAGTGTGGCTGCCTGATGGAGTGCTGCCAGAAGCTGGGGAGAGCAGAAGGAGCCCTTAGGTAGTTGCTGGGACTCCATTAGGACAATGCCTTGAGGTAAGGGTGAAGATGGTGCAGGGCCATGGGGAAGGGGCCCAGGGAATTTGAGAAGCTATGTGACATAGCAGCTGTGTCCCTTTATCTACAGGGTCCCTGGGCTAGGACCTGGAGTACTGGGTGGGCCTGGGTGTACCCCCATCCCCTATTAGCCACTGGGGAAAGTGGCCTGGACATTGAGGCACCCTGGATGGGGAACTGAACTATAGTGACCCAGCTGGAAAGCTGTAGCCAGGAAGCCCAAGAGGGTGAAGACATTGTCTCCAGGGAAGAAGCCCTGGGGCACTACTCTATCCCAGAGCAGGGACAACCAGAGAAAAAGTGCAGGTACACACAATTGGCCCAGGGGGCTCTCACAACAGGTGAGTGCACCCCTGCTACAGATCCAAATTGTGGTTCAAAAATGAAGACCAGCTTCTGAATGTAGGTGATTTGTCCAAGCTCACACAGCCCATGGCGAAGATAGAAATAGAGCCCACTCCTGCAACATCTGGTCATGTGGCTTCACTATAAGACAGTCTTATTTTTGTGCTTCCAAGTTCTTTTCCTGAAGGTAGGAGTGGGACTACCACTGGGTCCAGATTACAGTAGGAGTACAACAGGGGAAGAATGCAAAGGAAAGGCTAGTGTAAGTATGCAAGAGTTGTTTGGAATGTGCCAAGCATTACATATCCTTTGGTATGTCTACACTGCAAAGAAAAATCTGCAGCACAGTCTCAGAGCCTGGGTCAACTGATTCGAGCTCACAGGGCTCAGACTGGGAGGCTAAAAATAGCAATGTAGATGTTCCTACTGGGGTGGGAGCTGGGACTCTGAAACCTGTGGGGTGGGGTGAGGTGGGTCTCAGAGCCCAGACTCTCTCCTGAGCAAGAACATCTACATTGATCCACAAGCTTGAGTCAATTGACCTGGGTTCTGAGCCTCAGTGCCAAGAGTTTATCTCCGCAGTGTAGACATATCCTAAGGCTGTAGGGCAGAATGAAATTAAATTGTAGTGTAACAGTATTTAGCTTATAAAGTCTTTGAAGCAGGACCATCTTTTTATTGTGTTTGTATAGCACCTAGCACAATAGGGTCCTGGTCCATGACCAGGTGTTACAAATTATAAATAAGTAATTTTATCTGGGGAAATAGTAAGTGATCCTGTCATTAAAACCCGTGGCTGGAATTTTCAAAGTTAGGTGCCCAGTTTCCATTGAGTTAACTCCTTTAGATTGCTTTGAAAAATCTCTGCATGTGTCACAAAGGGTAGAATTAAGGGTATATATGCAACCTTAATTTTAAGATTTTGTGACTTTTAAGTGTTAAACTGTGCAACCTTGACACTATCTCTGTGTAGTTTCATCGAGAGTATTAGAAGGGGAAAATAAACAGAAAACAGTATGTTAGAACTGTGTAGATGAAGGAAAAGTGCAAATGCTGAACTCTGTCATCAGAAATAAACTATTAATTATGTAGTTTATATGTCCTCTCTAGCACCTTTCATCCTGGAGGAGCTCAGCATGATCTGAGAATATTAATTAATTAAGCCTCACAACACCATTATTGGGTAGGTAAATAGCGTTTTTCATTGTGCTGCAGGCTTTGTCGAAGGTAAATCAAGTACAGTAACACACAGGCAGACTTTAAAGCGCCAGGTTCTGATCTCTTTATTCCCATTAGTGAGCAGTTACTCACAGTAATAGTCCTATTGAAGTCAATGAGTTAACTTGTCTAACTGTTACCAAGGGGAGTCCATAAGGTTCAACTAGGTTCACATCAGCACCCCAAAATGTGGATGTTTATCTGCAGTATCCCAGCCTCCTGAGAAACTTTTTTTAAGGGGGTGGGAGGAAATAGACATTTTGAAGTTGCATAGCTCAAAATGGACTCATTATCTGTTTCGGGGGGGGGGGGCAATTCACATTTATTATTGAATGTAGCAGGGTGGACACCAGCTCCTGCCCTGAAGGGCTTAAAACAGCCAGGAAGAAGGCTGTGGCAGGGAAAAGCTAGGCTGATTGGGGAAGTAGCCACAGCTGGGCCATGCCCCAATCCGGCCCAGCTGGTCCCTATAAAAGGCTGTGAGCCAGAGGCCCAGAGACAGTCTCTCTTTCTGCATTCAGAGATAGAAGGGCCTGGCTGTAGGGAGCTTAACTAAGTGTCTAGAGTGGAGCAGGGCTGGGGAAAGGCCAAGAGAGCCGGGGAGCTCCGGCCTAGGAAAGCCCCAGGCTGTAGGCCTGGTAAGGCCTATTAGGTACTGGGTTGCAGGGGGCAGCCCATGGGTAGGTAGAAGCAGCAGGTCTGACCCCCTTTGCCTGTGATGAGTGGCTGATACTGCAGTCTGCCTCTGTGAACGGGGACTAGATGGAGACTGGGCAGTAGCCAAGACTGAGGCAAAGTGGGGATAATGGGTGGGGGTTCCCCTGGGAGGGAAAGACCCAGAACTGTGGGGGTACTGCCAGGGGGCAGCACTCCAGGTAAAAGGGCACTGGGGTCCATGGAGGGATATGTGAGCCACCTGTCCTCTGCCCCCCCCCCAGCCTGCAGGGGGTGCTCCGGATGCTGGAAGAGCTAATTCCTGGAAGTCACCAGCAGGAGGTACCACAGGGGTGAGTTCGCACCTCTACATTGAGATTTGTCATTGGGAACACATGATTTTTGGTCACTGAAACACAGGTTTTTGTCAACAATGTTGTTAGTGATTTACACAATGATTTCAATTGAAATTTTTGGTAAAAATGTGAAATTTTGCAGAAAGTGTCTTTTTTGGGGGGGGGAATGATGTGGACAATATTTCGCAAAAACTTTTGCTTAAAAGAAAAGACATTTTTGATGATCATTTTAGTGCGAAAAAAAATTTACAAAGGTAATTGAAGTAGATAGTTCACCTCCTAGTGATTTCATAAATATTTCTAATTCAACAGGTTAATATTTCGAGAATTTTCTTGCCATGCTGTATTAGAACATCATCAGACAGACATTTAGATTTTTTTTAACTAAAACAACAACATTATGTATTCTTGATGGTCTTCTTCAACAGCAAACCTGCAATATTATAACAAAACAAGCATATGAATTTTTGAGTTTAGTTAAACATTCAAGTTTTTTTAAAACTAGGTTTGTTCTTGTTAAAATTGTTTTACTAAATAATTAAATGAAACATTTATAAAAAAAAAAAAAAAAAAACCCAAACAAATCAACTGTCAGCCAGGTCAACATGAGAAACTTAAAATATTGGCTTCTGCAGCTAACTCAGTCATCTTCACCTTCATTTTCCTGTTTGTTCACGATCTGGAAAAGAAAAACAAGCTTTCCTGATTTTTCAGGTCCCAAACAATTTCTCAGTTTGGAATGAATTAGTCCAAAGGAAGAAAATATTCTTTCTACACTGGCAGGAGAAGCTACTGCTGTTAAAAGTGAGATTATCATTTCAACAGTCTCTGAATCCAAGTGCTAAAGTTACTTCCACCAGTTCACTGGTGTGACTTTCTTTAAAACTGTGTCAGCAAATATATATTTCTGGAATGGTTCACCCTTAGCTCTGAAGTTTATTATAGTTGGCATTATGGAGGGATGATTGCTGGATGCCCATGTCATAGCCATTTCCTCCTCTTCAGCAGTTAAGGTTTGACCCTGGTACTGAGTACTGAGAATATTTGCAGGAAAATGAGCTGGAGATAGTGCTTGTCCCATTAGGTTTTTTTTTTTAATGCTTGTAATGATTGGGTTAAATTACATATTTCTCTTTTTAAGATCTCACTCCGTTCCTTCCAAATTTCAACAGCTTCAGCAATAAAACAGCTATTTCCCTGCAGTTTGTTCAAGGCTACAGAAATAGGCTTCAGGGTACTCAGCATGTGTTCTGAACAGCTGAGGTCAAATATTTTCCTGCAAACCAAGGGAGGGCTGCGCCGGTTAACTCCTCAGGATCACGTCCTGGAGTGAAAACCCTTGGAGTTAATCCCCAGGGTGCTTTCTGGGTGCCGGGCAGATCCCTCAGAAGTGGGATGGGGAATGGTCCCAGATGTAAGCAGCATGAATCCGCTAATGGAAAATAGTGTCATTGAATTCCTTGCACTGGAATTGCACCAGAAGAATCTGGCATCAGCACTGGGTTTGCAGTGCACAATGTAGAACCCTGGGCACCAGGTCACAAACACAGCACATGGCATTTAAATGCCAGAGACTGTGGCATGTGCATCTGCCCTAGGAACCCCTCCCAGGACCCAAGCGTGCTCACTCACCAGCAGGGGGGACAGCATGGTGTATGTGTCCTGGCTCACCAAGGGAATCCTGCTCACTTGGGTGACAGCTTCACCCACCAGCGTGAGGCTTCTCAGACAAGCAGATCTCACCAGTGGGTCCTGGGCTCACAGGCAGGAGGCGGGAGAGAACAATGAGGAAACAGCCACAGGCAATAGAGAGCTGAGACACAAGGCTACAAGGCGAGTCTCTACAAGGGAGCTGCTGTCCTAGGCGGGATTGCCCTCACGCCCTAAGGGAAAGGACCTGACTTGCCGAGTGGAACATCTTTGCATTCCCTAGGGCAGTGTGTCTCCAATTTTTTTCCTGATGACCCCTTTCACACAGCAAGCCTCTGAGTGTGACCCCCCCCTAATAAATTAAACACCCTCTCTAATATATTTAACACCATTATAAGTGCTGGAGGCAAGCAGGGTTTGGGGTGGAGGTTGACAACTCGTGACCCCCCATGTAATGACCTCGTGATCCCTGGAGGGGTCCTGACCCCCCATTTGAGAACCCCTGGCCTAGGGGAATATCTCTGGAGATGAATGCAAGGAATGGGCTGATTCCCAGAGGGGCTGAGCACTTGCAGTTCCCAGAGCTGTCAGTGGGCCCTGGGGCTGCTCAGCTCCTCTGACAATCAGGTCATAATTGTCTGATCTGGAACAGGAATCTGCTGCTCTCTGCAGTTGGCTGGGCTCTCCCTACCAGGGCATCCATTCTCCAAGGAAAATCAGTTAAACCAAAGTAGCATCCCCTCTCCTTTTCGCTGGGATGCACATATGGGCATCGTAACCAGCGTAGGACTGAATGTCGGCCTCAAACTTCCGATGGCAAGAAAACAACCTAGAGTTATCTCAAAAATTCCCCTTCAGCACCAGAGCCTGTCAACCGGGCTAGGGTCCTGAATCCCTCAGTGCGCCTTTTGTGCCCAGCTACACCATCGACTGCAGTGTGTGGGGAAACAGGCCCTAAATCTTTATCTTCTGATCCCTGAGTGCAGCACAAGCCTAGAGGTACCAAACAGGGTACAGTTGTCTCTGGGACAGTAGCACCAAGTGATGCTTAGTTACACTCTAAGAAGGCCCAGATGGGAGTCCTTCCATTAGCTTCCATGGGCCTGGAATCAGAGAAGCTAATTGAGATGGGGCAGTCACAGAGAATGGTGCTGTTCTCATGTCTCCTGTCCCTCTGGGGCAAAGGGCCAGCCCTCTGAGCTGAG
Organism: Trachemys scripta elegans; assembly: GCF_013100865.1. Classification (NCBI taxonomy): domain Eukaryota; kingdom Metazoa; phylum Chordata; order Testudines; family Emydidae; genus Trachemys; species Trachemys scripta. Next base: position 40,610,677 of record NC_048307.1, read on the forward strand.
TTAATGCAAAGACATAGCTATGTGCTGCTGTGCATAGCCCGGGTAGGTGCTGTGTGGGCGGTCAGGGGAGGGCTCTGACTTGCGTGTGGGCTCAGAAAATAGTGTTATCACATGGGAGCCAGGATATTGAAGCCTATGGTCTCTAGGATGAGATCCATGGGGCCTGAGTGGACCACGTGCTGATAGGTGAGGAGCAGGAGGCTTCTCAGCTGCTCGATGGAAGCTGGCTCCTGAGAATTGCAAAGGAAAGAGTGAGGAGAAGGGATGGCCTCCAGCTGCTCCTAACTTACAAATGGGGCCAGGGGAGGATTTTTCAGCCAGCTTAGCAACCAAAGGCTACTCTGCTGAGCTGAATTGCCTGGACTCCGAGGCCCTTCCCAGCTCCCCAGGATTGGGTGGTTGAGGTGACAGCAGCCGAAGGGGACGCACTAGCAGCTACTTTAATTCAGTCTAGCTCCAGAGATGTCACTGGGACTACAGTGGATTGCACTGGCCCAGAGAGTTACTGGGAAGGTGGTGGTGGTGCGAGGGGAGGGTTAATGTCAGGCATGCCAGCCCTGGTGAGTCTGCCAGGAGGGTCTGTGAAATAGCCCAGTTCAGAGGAAGACCAAGGGTCTGTTCGGCTGAGAAATGTGTCAGCTGGAGCTGATAGCATGGCAGTGTCTTTTGGGCCCTCTCTTAGCCTTGTTTATGGGACTGCATGGAACATGTTTGAGCTTCCCCAGGAGATACCCTGGAGAGCTTAGACAACAGGACCCACCTTCCCCCCTGGATCCACTCCATTGTGCTGTGATTGCAACTCCACGGAGGAGTAAGGAAAGAGCTCCCTCCACAGAGGCTGAGCCACTGCTTGGAAATTCAGCTCTTCGCTGAACAGGCTTCTGGGAAGCAGGGTCCTCCCTGGCAGGTCCCTTTACTTGCAAAGGCTGGTGAAGGGATGGATGAAAGAGCAGAGATGCTAGGTGGGACCGTACCTCCAGAGAGTTACGAACTCTTCCCAGTGCTCCAGGATGGTGAAAATCTCATATAGCTATTGCCTGGCACACAGCCCAAGCGCTCGGGCGAATCCCTGAGAGGCAGAAAGATGTAGGTTGGGAATGCTGAGCAACAAGCCAAGGGGCCAAGATGGGCTCTCAGTCATTGCCATGGGCATGGGTATAAGGAAGATCTTTTCAATCCACTGGACCTTGTCCAAGGCAGAACATACATATGTAGCATCAGGGGATTGACAAAGAATGAGGGCTCACTTGACAGTGGAGGAGCAAAGACCTCACCTCTCTTTCCTCTTCTTCTCGGAAATCGACCTTCTCCACCAGAAGCCATAGCTGGGGCTTGATGCTATCTGCTGGAAAAAACATCAGCATGGTGCCCCAGCACTTCTAGAGAAAGCTCTGCGAAAGAAACACCATCATGCTGGATGCATTGGGCACGGCTTGGCATGCACAGAGCCCACTGGGTATAGTTGGCTGCTTCATTGACCCCAAGCTGCCCCTGGCTAGCGACTGTTGTTCTGAACTAGGCACTGAACCCCAATTCCTTCCAGGACACTGACCTTGTCACCGGGCCACTTATCACTGTGGGCCAGCTGGCGCCTGATACTAGTGATGAAACAGCCCAGCCAGGTATGGTCCGAGATGAAAAAGAGAAGGTCTTCCAGGGAAAGAAGAGCCAGTTAGAACCGAGAAGGGCCAAGAAACTGGTCCTCTCAATAGCTGCAGCCAGGAACCCACCACAGCTGGGAGGGGAAGGGAAGAGGGAGCGTGCACTATCACCCCCCCATGTCTCTCCTAATGCTTCTGAATCCTTGTGAGCTGCCCCTGGTGCTTTTCCAATTGTATTTGCTGGACTCAGCCGCTTCCTCTGTCCCACAGTGCAGTGCTGCTGAGGGGCCTCTTAATCTGTGGGGGGGGGGGCTGGATTAGATGACCTCTTGAGTTCCTTTCCACCCCTCCATTTCTCTACCCTTACCTGCAGCAGCTGCTGCTCCCACTCCCTCTGGCAGAAGCAGGTCTTGTGATCTGGAAGAGATGGGCAGATCAGTTCCCTTTGTGTTTAGACCCTTCTACTGGGGAGTAGCCTTCAACTTGGCTCTTGTTTGGCAGGGGGTGGGGAGGAGCTGCCGACTCACCGGCCCCAAGGGGACCCATGGCTCTTTGCAAATTGCTGATGGACAACAATGCTCCTCAGACCCAAACCCCTTGATGTGAAATACCCAGGAGTTCTGCTTGCCAAGATCCTTCCCCAGGGTGTGAGATGTCAAATGAAGGTTAGATATGGTCCTGGAAAGGATCCTTCCTGCCTAGGCATGGGGGGCTGGGCTAGATGAACTAAGGGATATGATCCTGATGTGATCCTCTCTGATTCAAAGGTCACAGCATCATATTATACTGGATTCAGAGTGAGATCCTGGCCTCTCCCTCTCTGAGCCCAGCATCACGGTGTCCCCTCCCTTTGCTCCTGCAAGGGGAGACACTCACTCCTCAACTTCCACGTAGAAGAGCATTTCCGTCTTGTAGTTATTCCAGAACCGGCCCAACCCAGCCTGGAACATGCTCATCAGCTGGAAGAGGAGGAACGTGGCTGCCCTTCTGACCTGCACCGTCCTAAACGAAGACGCACCGAGCACCTGGTGGACAAAGGCAGAGGTGGCTGTACCCCTCCCTTGCGAGGCAGTGTGAGAAGGGAGCTCCCTGCAGGTGCAGGGGGAGAGCTCAGTGATGGAGGGAAGGAGACAGCAGGGAGGTGGAGCTGACAACCAGGACAGGATTGAGATGGATATTTCAGTTGATGAGGGACACTCCATGGACCAGCTATTGGCTCCTTCCATCCTCTCACTCCTGGGCTGGCTGTAGCTCAGATGAAAGGAGACAGGATTATCTAGAGACCGTCAGGCAGCTGCTGGGTCAGATCCTTGGCCTAGGTTAAAGTAGCAGCCCGAAAGAGGCAGCTGGGCCATAAAGGGAATCCCCAGCTGCCCCTTGGTAAGGGAGGATGCTGGAGGCCAGGGGGCAGGAGGGGGCCTGCACAACAGTCCCTATGGGTTCATTCCAGCTGGCTTCTATTGGAGCCATCCGAGGGCTGCACTAACTGGTGCTGGGGGACCTGGTCCAGCCCCAGGATCAGGGGAGCCAGGAAGGTGGCTGGCTCAGAGAGCTCGCCAGTTCTGTTAAATTCCGAGAGGCGCTGGGTCGATGCGCAATGAATGCAAGGAATGTGACGAGCCAGCTCCTCTGGGGGCTGCGGGGAGAAGAGCCACCACACACTGCATGCCAGCTCCAGAAGTGGCCCCTTCCCACTGAGCATAAGGAACCTCCTGGCTGCGGGTTACTTGCCAGCAGCTCCTGGGGTAGAGTGGACCTGGGGCTTGACTGACACCCTGTGAACAGAAAGGGGGGCATCCCATCAGGCTCTGGAGGGATCTTTTGCATTCGTCTCTGAGCTCTACCTGTGCCCTTGATGGCTGGCTTGCAGTGAGCTGGAACCAGAGCCAAGAGCTGATCCCCACCCCCCCCGGGGGCAGATGTCTCTTACAGAAGGACTAAGAGCGGGTGGATAAAATACTGGGACTTACCTCTGTTCGCCTTGCTGCACCTCCTGACCAAGGGCAGCCTGCCTTCCTCCTGCATCCTCTTTACCACCCCGACCGAGGTCTGCAGGAGGAGAGGCAGGGCTGGCCCATGGGCTGCTGGGCTCAGTTGAAGGAGCAGCCCAGGCCATAAAACCTGCAGAGCAGAGAAAAGCCATCTCAGTAAGGAAATATCCTCTTCCTGCACCAGCTCTCTTTCCTACACTAGATAGGACCCCTGGCCTCGCCACCACCAGTCAGACCTCTCTACCCAGCCTGAACCATGCAGCGATCCCCACCCCCTCCCCCTTCACACCTATCAGTGTCTGCCTCCAGCACTGTCATAACTATAAAGGGAAGGGTAACAGCCCTCCTGTGTACAGTACTATAAAATCCCTCCTGGCCAGAGACTCCAAAATCCTTTTACCTGTAAAGGGTTAAGAAGCTCAGGTAACCTGGCTGACACCTGACCCAAAGGACCAATAAGGGGACAAGATACTTTCAAATCTTGGTGGGGGGAAGGCTTTTGTTTGTGCTTTGTTTTGGGGGTTATTCGCTCTTGGGACTGAGAGGGACCAGACATCAATCCAGGTTCTCCAAATCTTTCTGAACAAGTCTCTCATATTTCCAACTTGTAAGTAAAAAGCCAGGCAAGGCGTGTTAGTTTTTATCTTTGTTTTCTCAACTTGTAAATGTACCTTTTTGCTAGTGTTTATCTCTGTTTGCTATAACTTTGAACCTAAGGCTAGAGGGGATTCCTCTGGGCTCTTTAAGTTTGATTCCCTGTAAAGTTAGTTTCCATCCTGATTTTACAGAGATGATTTTTACCTTGTTCTTTAATTAAAAGCCTTCTTTTTAAGAACCTGATTTTCTCCTTGTTTTAAGATCCAAGGGGTTTGGATCTGTATTCAGCAGGGAATTGGTGAAGAGTCTCTCAAGGCTACCCAGGGAAGGGAATTAGCACTTTGGGAGTGGTGGCAGCAGCCCAGATCTAAGCTGGTAGTTAAGCTTAGAAGTTTCATGCAGGCCCCCCACACTTATACCCTAAAGTTCAGGGTGGGGAAGCAGCCTTGACAAGTGACACATGACTGACCCCCCGCCTTCTGTTGAGTGTAGCATCATCATTGACAGCACAGTATTTCCTAACTCCAATCCCCCTGGGAAAGGCTGTGGTCTCAGGCAGGAACGCAATACACCAGCTTGATAAATAAAGAGGAGACTAGGAAACCCAATACTATCAAGTGAAACTATGACAGGCGCTCAGGGAGGTTTGAGCTCTGACCTTCACATCCCCACACAGACCTGTGCCACTTGAACCACAGTCACAATTGCTATCTGCTCGGTGGACAAGAGTGGGACTTAACACACACTGTGCCAGAGGGTTACACAAGTCTTTGCTAGACAGTATGGAACAGTGGAGATCAGGAATCCCCGGGGGTCTATCCCCACCTGTAGAACTAAAGCACATATATTGGGCATGCTCAATCTGAAAGACAGTGTAGCTGAGTGCACAATACTTGGGTCTGCCTTATTAGAAATGTGGCTTCTAGTCTCAGCTCTGCCTGAAGTGACCATGCGCAACCTCGCTGTTAATTTGTTCAGTGTGTGGAGGGGGCCGACTAATACTTGACTGCTTAGGCTTGCGTTCTGACGCCTGGGTCAGTAATCAGGTCTGTGCAGTGTGTGGAAACCTAAGCAACAGTCATCAGAGATGAGATTTGGATGTAGTGTTTCCTAGCTCAGTGGACTCTCCCGTAGGCACCAGGGTAGTGTGGGTGAGAAGCAGGAACTCCTGGGCTAGGGTTGGCTTTTGCAAAACAAGAATGTGATGTGCTGTATAGACCCCACTCTCTAACAGCCAGGGTAAAGTTAACAGAAGGACCAATGAAGAAGGACTGAGCTATGGAAGCTGCAGAACCAGCATGATTGACCACAGGGGATGCTCGAGCGGAAGAGCCCCTGTGACACCAAACGCTGGCGTGCAGGGGCACTCAGCCGGTGAGTGTTCCCTGTTCCAAAGACCCAGGTCTGGCTCTGATCGGGGGTCCATTTTACCCAACCCCATGATGTTCTGGAGCGGGGAGGCTCAGATAAATAAGTTTGGTTGGGGCCTGTCTCATTGAAAAGCTCAGACTCAGAGAGGCCTATGTCCAATGGAGAGGGGCAGGGTCACTTACATTGGCCATTCTGGGGGAGTCAACCAGGGACTACAGGGTGCTGGAGCAGAGTTGGCGGACCTCAAGCTCCATGGTGCACCTCCCATCTGCTTCCTCCTGATGGTGAGAAGTAAGGGAGATACTAGGGAGATTTAGATTCGGTGGAGACCTCCATGGCACGGTAACTCTAGTGGACATAGCAGGGGGTGAAAATGGGGCTTGAAGAGAAAAGGTGCAACCCTGGCTGTGACTGTGCCATAACCAGCCCAGGGTCTGTGTGGAGCCAGTTCTAGGCTCCACCCCTCTGCCTGGTAAAAATCAGAGCCTTCATGGCTTAGTCTCCTAAGGTGGATGATCACAGTGAGGTGAGAGAAGGAGGAAGCCAGGGGTCCTGCCTTCCCTGCGCGAGGGACAGAGCCTGGATGGCAGCTGGGAGAGGGATCAGCGAGAATGGGCTGGGAGGAAAAAACACTGTCTTCTATTTGTCGTCATCTTCCATCAGTAGATGGAGGGTGCCCTCCCCAGTTCCATCTGCTTCCCAAGTCCTATTTGCTGCCCATCACCTACTCCTCCCCATCTATAGCTGCCCCTCCTTCCCTATCCCTTGACCCCATGTTCTGCCCTATTCACGGACTCCCGTCACTAAGGTCTCTGCGGATTCTTACTGTGTTGTTGAGGGTCAGGGTGCACTGACACACCAAGAAGTCAATTAAGGGTCTTGAGGCAGATTTCTCCAAGAGCCCATGCGCCCCCATTGTCCTTATAAAATAAGCAAGGGCTTCTCTGACCTGCCAGACCCAGACAGAAATGATTTGCACACAGTGTGGAGGAACCTTGTCCCCTCCTAGTCCAGGCTGGGATCCTTTCTCAGCAGGGGGTTTGGTGAAATACTGCTAGGCAGCCCAGAGATGGCAATGCAGCCGGAGCCCTGCTGGGATTCTCTCCCCCACCTTCTGCCCTACACTATGGAGCACTGATGGGTCATGTGTTTTGATGCATAGGGTCCCGGCAGGCTCTGCACTGGCAGGCAGACATTCACTAGCTTTGGCCACGTTGGTTCCAGACTCACCTGTATGCTTGTGCTCTGCAGGATTGGCCCCAGGGCTATGAACAGCTTCTCTGTATTGTGCATCATTTCGGAAACTGTAAGAGACACAGACACATGGCTTGGCAGGGCTGATGTTAAAGCGGGGTGTGCAGGGACCTGAGATCTCAGGAACCTTAGAGCAACCTCAATGTCCCTACATGACCCTCCTGGCAGGTTACCCCCATGGGTAACCAGCTGCATCTGCCCACGCTTGCAGTTCCAGCAGTGACTGTCCTCTCTCATTGCTGCAGCATCGGTTGAGGGGCTGCAGGGCTTGGATTATCTACTGCAGACAAGTATAAATGACCCCAATGAGGCCCAGTGCTAAGCGCTACTAATTGCACAAGAGGCCATAAGACATCAAAAGACGAGGCCTCGCTGTGGGGTCACTTACTGTTGGATCGGACTATCCGGTCCAGAATGAAGAGACTGGCACAGGTCTCCTCTTCCTCGTCCTTGTTCAGCCTCCTGAACAGGAACACAAGCAGCTCCACCAGCAACAAGTGAGCTGCAGGAAGAGGAGTGAATCATAATGGGGTGGGTGAATCATAAAGGGGAAGGGAATATAGTTCTATGCCTGGGCTCTGAAATTCCGCAGGTTCTGGGAAATCTCCTTCTCTGGGAAAGGTGAATGGGTTTCTTACCCAGATGGACCAGAGAGTCCAGGGCCTCTCTCCACTCCTCCAGGTGCTCTCTGGGGAGATGACACACCTAAGGGAAGAAAGCAACACCAGCAAAGGCAAACTAGATCAAGTGTCTCTCAGGCCAAGCCCTCGGATGGCAGAGTGAAGGGGTGAGGGTGGAAAGACAGATTCTAATTCCCATCTAAAGAACAGGCCAGCAAGCTGGATCAGTCTATGAGTGACGCCGAGGCTTCGGGGGCTGTGGCTCATATAGAAGCAGAGTTTGACGGGTCAGGAACCGAAGATGTGGAGCGTTGGAACAAGATGCGGGATGCTGATGTTCCCGGTCAAAGGGGGTGGGGTGGGTGGGAGGAAAAGAAACCAAAGGAGAGTTCTCCAGGATCCATTCCCTCAATGGGAACAGGATGAGGCAGGGACAGCTCTTCCCACAGCCTACCCAGTTTAAGCCAACAGACCCCGGGATTTTGCCTGAGTGATCCCAGCATCTCTTACCATGGAGTGGAGTGCTGGGAAGACGGTGCCAATGTCCTTCCTCAGGGCAGCCTCATCCATGTCCCTCACGCAAGCAAGGCCCTGTGCAAAAGAAGAGACACAGGACATGGTGATGACATGTCAGGCAGACAAGCCCCAATGTGTAGAGTCTCCATCAGCAGCTAGGTTACCACAACCCAGACTTGGAAGGAATAAAGTTATGGCCCTGGTGGAGAGCAGCTTCCAGCTGGTGCCGGACTCTCCCTTCTCTGGGAGAGGCATTTGACCCCTTGGTTTGCACTAGCCTAGTATCACTTATGGTTGGTTCAACAGGATAGTTGTACCTGGCGCCAGCTGGGGTGGTGTGTGCTGAGAGGATGGCAGGGATGGCAGGGCCCAGTTTGGAAGAGCGGGGCCTGCCCTGATTACTTATCACTACTGATGTTATGGTAGCGCCCAGAGGCTCCAGTCAGGATCAGGCCCTGTTGCACTGGGTGCAGCACAACGCAGACAGAGACAATGTCTGTTCTGAAGGGCTGACAGTCTAGAGACCCACGCAGATAGGTCAGGGATGGGGAGACAGCATCCAAGGGCTCCTCCCTGCCCCCGTGCTGGGGTGAGGAAACCACGCGGAAGCTTGGAAGGGAGAGCTTAATGTCCCTTCATGCGGCCTTACGAGGGGCCAAGGATCTGGCCCCTTGTCTCTGCCTGCTCACCTCCTACAATGGTCACTTCCAGAGTGTACCAGGGATGTACACTCCTGCTTTCTGGCTTTGGGCCAGCCACTTCCCCTCCCGGAGCCTTGCTCTCTGCAGGTATAGGCTGGGCTAACAGCTAACCCTGCCCCGGCCCCAGGGAGAGGTGAGTGCGCGGGACACTCTGGGGGGAGGTGAAGCTCAGGATTATTTCTCTCCCTGGTTCCCTAATGCAGCCCATTGCTGACCAGCCAGCAAAGAAGAAAGAAAGCAGAGCCAGGTGCTGGGAATGGAGTCACCTCTCTCCTCCTGTCTGCAACACCTGCCCTGGCAAGGGGGGGTCAGAGCATGTTCTCTAGGGCCAGAGAATGGCAGTGAATCTGGGAGCAAGAGATGAGGAAAGGGGGTCGTGGGAAAGGCAGTAGGGGGCGGGAGTCTAGGCTGAGTTGGTAATAGAGGGAACCTTGTACCATCTGTGCCATGGGCACTTCCCCAGTGTGCTGTGGATTTCCCGCTCTCTCCTCACTCACTGTGGTCTTCCTTGGCGTTTCCTCCTCCTCGCTGATTGGGGCGAGCTGTCCCCTGGGTGACAAATAGGCCTTTCGCTTGGTGCCTAAAATAAACAGAAGGAAACTAAGGTTGCTCTTAAGCAAAGTAAGCAGTCATGGGATTAGAGGGAAGGTCCTCTCATGGACTGTAGCTGGTTAAAAGACAGGGTAAGAATATATTTTCAGTTTTCACAAGGAGGTAAATAGTGGGGTCCCCAAAGATCTGTACTGGGGCCTTTGCTGTTCAGGGGTAAAATGGTGAGGTGGCAAAATCTGTGGATGATACAAAATTACTCACCATAGTTAAGTCCCAGGTAGACTGCAAAGAGTTACAAAGAGATCTCACTAAACTGGGTGACTGGGCAACAAAATGGCAGATGAGTGTAAAGTAATGAGTGTCGATGAGTGTAAAGTAATGCACATTGGAAAACATAATCCCACATACAAAATGACGGGGTCTAAATTAGCTGTTACCACTCAAGAACGAGATCTTGGAGTCATTGTGGATAATTCTCCGTAAACATCCACTCAATGTGCAGCGGCAGTCAAAAGAGCTAACAGAATGTTGGGAATCATTAGGAAAGGGATAGATAATAAGACCAATAATATCATAAAATGACTAGGGAAGTGTTATTTACCCCTTGACAGAACACATGAACCAGGGGTCAGCCAATTAAATTAATAGGCAGTGGATTTAAAACAAACAAAGGGAAATATTTCTTCACACAATGCACAATCAACCTGTGGAACTCATTGCCAGGGGATGTTGTGAGGCCAAAAGTATAATTGGGTTTAAAAAGAACTAGATAAATTCAAGGAGGATAGGTCCACTAATGGCTATTAGCCAAGATGGTCAGGGATGCAATCCCAAGCTCTGTGTGTCCCTAAACCTCTGATGGCCAGAAGTTGGAACTGGATGACAGGGGATGATGGATCCCTTGATAATTGCTCTGTTCTGTTCATTCCTCTGAAGCACCTGGCATTGGCCACTGTCAGAAGACAGGGTACTGGTCTAGATGGACCATTGGTCTGACCCAGCATGGCCATTCTTATATTCTTATGAAGAGCCACTGGGGAGCTGAGCTGGTAGAGGGAGATGCCTGGTGGGTCAGTTCCCCCTTTACTGGCACCCAGGCTGCCCGGTGGTGATTCCAGTGCTGCCCTGTGGCAGCAGGGCTTTAGCCCAGCATGGGATGGCACGGAGGCTGGCGTGTAAGGTGGAACACAGGGCAGTGGCTTATGTGCATGTGCAGAGCAGGGCACAGAGTCTGGGTGGAGTCTCTTCTTGCCCTCTTAGCACTGGGGTTTGGCTGTCACTGTGGCTGCTTTCCTCCCCTTTATTCCTGGCACTCAATACTGGGCATGGGCCTACCTGGATCAGGAGGCTCAGCACAGAAAGTGCTGCAGTGGCTGCCCGCTCCTGCAGCCAAGGTTTGTGGCGCTGGGTCTTGTTTTGGGGCCGCCTTCTGCTCCTCTGTGTCTGTGGATACAGGCAGACGGTGGGTTAATTTCCCGCAATCATGGTCACTAATAGAATGCCCTGGGGGCAACAGGGACATACAACTGTGTGGGAACTGTCTGCACCTTATGGAACCCCTGGCGAGGGATTTCCACCAATCACTGCCCAGACAGTGTCATGTTACTTAACGCTGAGATTGGGCATTTCCTCTTCCAGTCCCTTTACAAACATTACCCACACCTTCCAGACCCCAGTGAAGATTGTGAGTCTTGTTAGCCCCATTATGAAGCTAGGAAAACTGAGGCACTGAATGATCCCGTGTGCACTGGGATAGAACTTCCTGATGGGACAGAAATAGATATGTGGTGATTTGTCACAGCAAAAGGCTGTTGACTCCTACCTGGGACAGAAGAGTCAGTGGGGCTTGGCTGGCTGGAGTCCAGATTTGTCCTGTCTGTTCGGAAAGGTGTCCATCCTGTAATTCAGAAGGGCTGTGGTAGGGTGAGGTGTCATGTGACTGATTCTATGTAAGTGCAATAGGAATCAGAGAGGAACCGGGGTAAATCTGTATCGTGGGGGACACTTCTGGGCAGAATTCCAACTCACCAATAGTCTGAGTCAGTCTTTGGCAGAGACAGTCCAAAAGTCCCATATTGACTCCTAAGACAAGAACCAATGTAAACAGATCACAGGAGTTTCTCTTCTACTGCACAGACCTCAGAACATTCAAACCTCACTCTTGGGAGGCCAAGCTAGTGCTCTGGTGCCCAGTGCTCTGCATTGCCATGTGGAATGAGACCCAGGCTCAATTCTCTGTGCTGGTCTGTGGCTCCCAAGATGGCTGGAATTGCTCCAGGTGTGGGGGGGGGGAACCTCCATTTACATGGGGAGGCTCTCTGCTTGACTAGGGGCTTTGAAGGGGATTCCATTGGGTTCCCCTCAGCCAGAAGGACGTAACTCATGAGATGGAGAACCTCAAGGAGACAGAGACATTGCGAGACTCGGATGGAGGTAGATGTACAGAGCTGCAGCACTGAAATGTGGGATCCCCCTTCCTTGGGGATAAAATCTTTGTGGTACCTCTCCTCTTCCTTGGGATACAGCAAGGCGGCTCTATCACCTAGAGCATTTGGTTCCATGAGGTATTTGACTTTATGAGGTATGTTCTGATCAAGAAGTTACCTATTCTGGCCCACTTCACTGCACAGCCACCAAACCAGCAGAGCTTGAGACAGAATCTGTTCATGACTCACAAAGCCATTTGTAATATACATATGAAAAATGTGGGCATCTCAGTCATGAAAAATGCATTGGTGTCTGTTTCCAGGAATGGAATGTGTGTGCTCAGTAGCACCCACAGTTCCAACCACAGCCATGGTTGCTTGACACACAGTCAGCCAATTACAGATCACAATGATCGTTTGCACAAGCAGTCACTGCAACTGCTTAGATACCATGCACATGAGTTAATAAGCAGTTTTTCATAGATTCTAGGACTGGAAGGGACCTCGAGAGGTCATCGAGTCCAGTCCCCTGCCCTCATGGCAGGACCAAATACTGTCTAGACCATCCCTGATAGACATTTATCTAACCTACTCTTAAATATCTCCAGAGCTGGAGATTCCACAACCTCCCTAGGCAATTTATTCCAGTGTTTAACCACCCTGACAGTTAGGAACTTTTTCCTAATGTCCAACCTAAACCTCCCTTGCTGCAGTTTAAGCCCATTACTTCTTGTTCTATCCTTAGAGGCTAAGATGAACAAGTTTTCTCCCACCTCCTTATGACACCCTTTTAGATACCTGAAGACTGCTATCATGTCCCCTCTCAGTCGTCTCTTTTCCAAACTAAACAAACCCAATTCTTTCAGCCTTCCTTCATAGGTCATGTTCTCTAGGCCTTTAATCATTCTTGTTGCTTTTCTCTGGACCCTCTCCAATTTCTCCACATCTTTCTTGAAATGCGGTGCCCAGAACTGGACACAATACTCCAATTGAGGCCTACAGAGTACAGAGTAGAGCGGAAGAATGACTTCTCGTGTCTTGCTCACAACACACCTATTAATGCATCCCAGAATCATGTTTGCTTTTTTTGCAACAGCATCACACTGTTGACTCATATTTAGCTTGTGGTCCACTATAACCCCTAGATCCCTTTCTGCCATACTCCTTCCTAGATAGTCTCTTCCCATTCTGTATGTATGAAACTGATTGTTCCTTCCTAAGTGAAATACTTTGCATTTGTCTTTATTAAACTTCTGTTTACCTCAGACCATTTCTCCAATTTGTCCAGATCATTTTGAATTTTGACCCTATCCTCCAAAGCAGTTGCAATCCCTCCCAGTTTGGTATCATCTGCAAACTTAATAAGCGTACTTTCTATGCCAATATCTAAGTCGTTGATGAAGATATTGAACAGCGCCGGTCCCAAAACAGACCCCTGAGGAACCCCACTCGTTATACCTTTCCAGCAGGATTGGGAATCATTAATAACTACCCTCTGAGTACAGTTATCCAGCCAGTTATACACCCACCTTATAGTAGCCCCATCTAAGTTATATTTGCCTAGTTTATTGATAAGAATATCATGCGAGACCATATCAAATGCCTTACTAAAGTCTAGGTATACCACATCCACCGCTTCTCCCTTATTCACAAGACTCGTCATCCTATCAAAGAAAGCTATCAGATTGGTTTAAATGCTGAGAAAAGGGTGTACAGGGCCTAGAGCCAGGGCTGAGAACCAGATGTAAGGGCGCTGGATTCTGCTGGACTCTATTACCCTGGTGTAACAAAAATGCCCAGTCATAGGTACCAACTCCATTGGTGCTCTGGGGCTGGAGCACCCACGGGGAAAAAAATGGTGGGTGCTGAGCACCCACTGGCAGCCCCCCAATCACCACCTTCTGCTCCCCCAGCATCTCCCATCCACCTGCAGCCCTTCTAATCAGCTCCTTGCCTCCCTCCTGCTGCACAGCGATCAGCTGTTCTGTGGTGTGGCACTGGGGGAGGGAGGAGTTGGGGTGGAAAGAGGTGGGGGCTTGGGGGAAGGGGTTGGGAGGGGCAGGGCCTGGGGCAGAGCAGGGGTTGAGCACCCCCCCAGGAACCAAAAAAGTCAGCACCTATGCAGACAGTTGTAAACAGAAGCAAATCATGTGGGACTAGAGCAGCTATCCGCAGGGCGGGCGAAAGAGCAAAGAGCTGCTATGCCATGCCCAGCCACATGAGGATGCACCAGCAGTGAGTCCATTCCTCTACAAACATATTGTCTTCCACTTCATTCAATCCCTGACTAATTTTGATTCTTTATTTAAAAACCGCTGGGACCATGTCATGTGTATTTAAAATAGCAGTCACACAATTTCCTCCCTCTACATGTTAAATGCATCATTAGAAGGCACTCAGGACACCATGGTGAACTTCAATAATAGAACTGGTATTTGTTTCATAAGAAAAAGCTTGAATGAAATGATAATTTTCACTTTGTTTGAAATCATCTGTGGAATCTTGAAGTTTTTCAGTGAAGCAACGCCCCAGAAACTCAGTGTTTGAAAATAGAAAAAGTGGGAGGTTCAGTTATTTCACTTACTCTTGCTCTTTTTTCCCTTCTTCCCCAAAGGATGAGAGGAAGCAAAAAGGAACAGAAGAAGGAGGGAGAAAAAGTCAAGTGAAAAACTAACTTTTTCATATTTCAATTAAAAAGAGGAGCATTCTGAAACAAATTTTTCTGCAAAAATTTTAATTTAATTGAAAAAGCCATATTTCATGGATAAACATTTAGATGAAAATTTTGCTACCATCTCTATTCTACTTCTGTCTATTTAGTAAAGACAATATTCAGATATGTACAGCCATGCTCGGGTTTGTGATCCCATCTGCTTTGGAAGGCAATGTGGCCTAGTGGATAGACCTTGAGAATTACAAGACCAGGGTTCTATTCCCAGTTCTGCCCTTGGCCTGCTTGGTGACCATGAGCAACACACTACACTCTGTCTCAGTTTCCCCATCTGTAAAATGGGTATAATGATTCTGACCTCCTTTGTAAAGCGCTTTGTGAGCTAGGTATTATCTACTAGAGGGTTCTGGGTGCTAGGTGAAAAATCTACATCTTGCACTGATGGTGGAGAGAAGGATTGAAATGCAGGGGCAGTCTCAGCATAGCTCTAAAAGGCACGCATCCAGAATTACCATCTGACACCAAAGTGCCCTGACTGGCAGTCTCTGGACCGGGACCAAGGTTTGCATGGGTGTCCTACTAGGTCAGAGATGGGAGAGCAGCAGGGATGCTTCTAGCAGGGCTGCCCATGCTATATCCCTGCTGTGGAGAAAGAGATTGGAAAAAAATCTGTCTCTAGGGTTGTGACCAGCTCCAAATTCACTCTTCAAAAGGAAAGGATGTCTGTCAGTCCTGGCTTCAGCACTAAGCAATCTGCAGCAGGTCACAGCGAGATGACTCATGCCAGCTCAGTGAGTACATGTGGGCAGAGAAATTCAGGAATTGCATGAAAGAGAATTCACATCAGCTTCCCATAAAGAAGGGCAGCAGGAACAGCTTGCACACCCTTCCTTGCGGCAAGGGAGAGATCGCTCGGCTGATGTCCTACAGGCATGACACGCAGAAAGGCAGGGGAAGGGGAGGATTTACACAGAGCTGGTCATGGCTAGCAGATTTGCAATGGGATTCCTAAAATGACAATGTTCTGGATATAGAAGAAACTGGGGACTCCAGCTATTGCACACCTGCTGGCGAGGTGAAGTTTTGAACCATTCAACAAGAGCAAATGCTGGAGAAGATGGTGTCTCTGGCAAGGTCTCTGCTCAGGTCCACAAACAGCTCAGAGACCTTGTTGGTAAAACACCTGCTGCAGTTTATTTACAATATTAGTTCCCACCAACCCTTGTGCTCTGTGTAGCCTCATCCCCCTAGGACTAAGAAGCCCTCTGCTTTTGCATCAGGAGCTATCTTTTCCTCCCTTCCTTTCCCCATGTCCTTCCTGTGCCTTTTGTATCATCTGCTTACTGACCTAATTAGCCTCTCAGTTCTCCTCAGCCCATCAATTAAGCCAGGTCTACACTATGTTGCTCAGGGGAGTGAAAAATGACAAAGTTCAACCTACCTAAGTCCCTCTGTAGACAGCGGTATATTGACAGGAGAGCTTCTCCCACCCACATAGTTACCGCCTCTCAGGGAGGTGTATTAACTACGCTGACAGGAGAAGCTCTCATGTTGGCATAGTAGCATCTTCTTCACTAAAGTGCTACAGCAGTGCACCAATGCAGCTGCACCACAGTAGCACTGTACGTGAAGACAAGCACTAAGGTACAGCTCTTCTTAATGAGGTCTGCTTTGCAGTAATTAATTAGAACTGCAGTGACTAGGGTGCTGGCTCAGCAGCTGTTGCCCAGCACTCTGTCAAAGTGGTTATAGCACTAGACCAGTTATCAGGACACCTGGTTTCTGTTCTACTAACTTGCTCTATAAGCAAATGACTCACCATTTCAGTTTTCCCATCTGTCAGATGGGGCTAATGATCATAGACATGCAGGACTGGAAGTGGTCTCAAGAGATCATCTAGTCCATCCCACCACACTGAGACAGGACCAAACATACCTAGACCATCCCTGGAAGAGGTTTGTCTAACCTGCTTGTCAAAGCCTCCAGTGGTGAGGATTCCCCAGCCTTCCTAGGTAACATGTTCTGGTTCATCTCTAAAACCCAAATGCACTGTGTACATCTATGGTCCCCTTTGCCATACCATCCGAGCACCTCATAGTCATTAACATACTCATCTTCACAACAGCCCACAACAGGAGGGAAAGGCCACCATCTTCATTTCTTAGGGGATTCTGAAGCACAGAAGTACTAAAAGATTTATACAGCGCTGGAAGTCAGTGGTAGGGCAGGGTATGGAACCTAGGTCTCTTGAGGCCTAGGCTTGGGGCCTAAACAGTGGACCAGCCTACCTCTTATACAACAAAGTGTTATTGGGCTCAATGGACAGAAGGGGTGCCTGCTTTCCCTGGCAATTCTTGAAGTTGCATCTGTAACCTCCACTAAAATGCTCTTTGGTATTTGCAACCATTCTGCTCTGCAGTGTGAATTCTAGCAAATGCCCATTGTGGTACTGTAGCCTGAGATTTCTCCAGTGACCCTCCCGTTCAATACAGCCAACAGGGGGTTATAAATATCATAACATCTGACACCTCCTAACTGCTCAACACTGTCTGACCAACGAGCTGCCATTGGGAGAGCCATCAGAACCCACGAGTGGTCACACTAACCCGGAGCTCCCACAGCCCTTGGGATCACACTGAGGAGGGCTGGCCAGAAAATAAGGATGTGAAAAATGTCGAGGTTTCAGAATGTGTTCATTTCAAAGTAGAATGAAAACTCAACCTTTCAAAACTTCTTGTGAAAAAGCACACAGAAAAGAGCCACCCCTACCCCTTGAATAGCCACTAGCATGCTGGTAAAGGTGTACAGCTGGGGTATAGGAAAACCAGGGTCAAGTCACTGCTTGGTCTGATTCAGAGCATGGACTTGAACCTGGATTTTCAAAATCACACATGAGTGCCCTAACCACTGAGCTATTGGCTATGCAGGGGGTTGCTTACCAGAAATTCCATCCTGGATCTAAGAAACAATCTGTTTCAAAACCAATATGTTTCCATCAAAAGCTTTGGCTTTGACAAATTGTCATTTTCTGATTAAAATTGTTCAAACAAACCATTCCTTCTTAGTCCTGAGCTCAAAGGCAAACATAAAGACATTACTCCAGCCATTGCAGTGAAGCAAATCCAGATTGGTCATGCTGCCTTCATTTAGAACAGGAGACTGGGTCACATGGCATTCATGTGAAGCAATTTATTTAGTCTTTCTCTCACTAGGAAGAGTTCACCATGAGTTTTCATGGGACATTTAAAATCTTACTCCATATTTTGGGGGTATTTTTCATCTCCTTCCTCATTTTAACTGCTATGGCCCATGAGTTCTTCTAGCTAGCACTCTCTGGTGAAAGCTAGAGACACTTCCTCATTAAAAACTTAAGTTATAAAGTTTAGTCCCCAAGAAAAAATGAAGGGAAAAAAATACTACTGATTTCCCCAACATCAAAGTCTGTTTGAAGATCAGTCAACAGAGAAATGATGGAATCACTGCCTCTCGAGTCTTCTTTTTTCCATCATAAATGGTCAGTAAACTCTATTACTGTTGGAGAAGCAGCAATTGAGAGATTTGATTTCTTAGATCAAATCAGAACCCTTCCTGAGTGTCTCAATACAGGTGCCATCAGGGCCGCCCGGGGGGGGAGGGGGGGGTAAGTGGGGCAATTTGCCCCAGGCCCCGCAGGGGCCCCCAGGAGAGTTTTTCAGGGCCTGTGGAGCGCGGTCCTTCACTCGCTCCGGGGGCCTCGGAAAACTCTCGCAGGGCCCGGGCCCCCGGAGCTTCTTCCAGGACCCGCCGCCGAAGTGCCCTGAAGACCCGCGGGGGGGGGGTCCTTCCGCCCCGGGACCTGCCGCCGAAGTGCCAGGTCTTCGGCGGCAATTCGGCGGTGGGGGCCCCCTACCGCCGAAGACCCCAGGCCCCCTGAATCCTCTGGGCGGCCCTGGGTGCAAAAACTGAATAGGCCATTGGACAGCTGATTTCCTTCTCAACACTGTGTAAGTGGCCCTACTAGGTCAAGTTTGTGAGCTAAGGCTCAGTGAAAGTATTGGGGATTCATTTGCAATTTTGTTTTGCCTCTTTTCATATGAACCCAAAATGTAGCTTTTTCGTGAAATTTTGCCATGGTAATTTGACTACTAAAGCATGTGAAATCATGATGTATTTTCATGTTTCCAAAAACTGAGTCCATGTTGATGGGAAATTGGTTTCAACTGAGCTCATGTGCAAAGCAAAGTTTCCCACAAAAGTCCATCAGTGTGGACTAGGCAACTAAATATGAAAACATTCCCATTTCCAGCATTTTGAATGCTATCACAAATAATTGGCACAACTACAGTTGTGGCACATTTGCAGTGGGGGATAGTCTTGCACTGATATCTGTGCTCTATGTACTTGCTCTGGGGAGACAGAGGCCTTCAGTTTCCAGGGCTGTCTTTCTCCAGCACTAAATCCATTATAGAGAAAATGTTATGGATTGCTTCTACTTCTCGTTCCTCATTTCAGCAAATACATTAACCTACATGTGTTCCTAGCACAAGGAAGAAAGAGCTGATTTCCCCCAGTTCTCTCTGCAGCGAGATGCTAGCTGGAGACCTGGTAGTATCGGTAGATTGGCCAACAAGGAAGAAATGATTGGCCAAGCAATGCGCGCCCAGCTCAATGGCATTTCTGTTTGCCTGTCTGTAACGTGATAACCTTTGAAAACCACCTCTGAGCAATTCCAAAGAGCCAGGGAATGTTTTGGGCACCAGTGGGCAGAACCCTACTGACTGTGCGGGAAATTAGAAATGCCTGATTTGCACTAAAATCACCATTTGGTGACTCAGGATGAAGGAGTGAGGTGTGACCTCCCAGAGGCCTACAGAAGGGAGGCAGAGTCGCCCCGGATAGTGGGGTGAGACAGTGACCTTAGGATTAGGGGTCCTGGTGAGGTTTAGGGCTAGTAGGCCCCTTGCCCCCCAGTCCAGCCCCCCAGCTGATCCCGTTGCCACCACTCTGGCTCCCACTGCCCCAGACCCACTACTCTACTTTGAACCCTACTGATTGTGGTGAAAATTGGAAAACTAGAAAAGCCTGATTTTATTGGCCATCAGACTGTTCCAGTTTTCTGATTCTCACCAAAGTCAATAAGGTTCTGACCAATGTAGGTGGACGAGGGGCCCAGCTGTGTGTCCAGCTTGGCCTATATAAGTAGCAAAGTGCATGAGCCTCTAGTATCCTGGAAATTATGATGAGCTCACCAGTGTGATGCACAGTGATGACTGCTGTAGAGGAAGCAAAATAATCAGATGAACTTCATTGAGTGGACTAGTGAGAGCAATAAATCTGATGGAAGGTTTGGAACTCATGGGCCTCAGCTGCTTTGACTCTGATGTCAATGGCGCTACTCTGGTTTACACCTGCAGGAATCTGGTTCAGGATCTCTGAAGGAGGATGAAGAGGACCTCGGGGCAAGGTTAGTCCAGAAGAGAGGGAATGGAAATGGCTCTGCATTAGAAATTGACAATTTTTTAAATCAAAATGCTTTTTCCATGAGAAATGGCTCCTTCACCAAATGGAATTTTTGGATTTCTATTTTTTGGATTTTCTTCAACATTTTTCAGTGGCTGGCCATTGCAAACCCTCAAGTTAGCAGGTTTTGGATGAAAATTTTAAACAAAAATGAAAAATTTCCATTTTGGGCAGAAAATAAAGTACAGCTGTAATCTACATAGGGACAAAATGCTGTTACGAAAAAGGAGCAGGATCTGTTATTCCTATCATGCCGACAACAAGATGTTAGAACATAGAAATGGAAGTCTGGCTCATCAGTTGGTATAAATCAGTGTACTCTGTGGATTTCAGTGGGGCTCTGTTGTTTTACAGTATAGCTGAGGCTCTAGCCCTATAAACTAAGTGGATCAGCCAGTCATGCCTTTCTCATTCATTATAGTGACTTTAACTCAGCAGTTCTCAACCTGCGGCCCGGGGACCGCATGTGGTCCAATTACCACACAGTTATATGCTAAAGGCCGCCGGGTCACGTGGTGTCCAGGGTGCCTGGCCCAGCTAGATCACCACCTGGCCCTGCAGAGTCTGGGCTCAGGGGCTGCCGCCTGACCCTACAGAGGCCAGGATCTGGGGCTGCCACCCGGCCCCGCACAACGGAATCCGCGGTCCCTGCCACATGGCTTCCCACCCAGGACTCCACTCCTGGCCCCACCCTGTGGACGGGTCTCTGGGTGGGAGGCACTGGGCATAGTGGTCTGGGGGGGCGCACTGTGGTTCTCAACCTGCGGCCCAGGTAACACATTGTGAGCCACATTTGTGGCCCACAATGATAAATAGGTTAAGAACAACTGCTTTAACTAGATCAGAATAACAACAAGAAAATAAAATGAGAACAAAAATGATTCAAGCTAACACAGTGAGGAGACCCATCCAATTGCACTTCATCACGGGGTTCAGTTTCCAGCCAACTCCAGCTGAAAAGCACACTCAATTGCCAGAGCATCTACAGGACAGAGCTAGATATCACCCCTGAGCAGTGGGTGAAGGTTTTTGACTGCTCCCAAATGGCTGGAGACCCGCTGTACTCTGCAGGGACAGACTAAGGTCAGGCCATGTAGGATTTGTTCCTTAAAGAGATGTTACCAGATCTGCCCGTTACTTTGGGGTATGCACATTTATTCGGGTTATTCTTCTGGAGGGGAGTGGGTTTCTGTAATTCTGTCAATGTACTGCTTGTGTCACATGTTTTTTTCATATGGAGCTCTACTTCTCCCTCATGCAAGTCCCCTCCCAATGTAGCTATCCTGCAGGACCTAGGTTCCCTAGGGCTGGGTTTCTCCAGCCCCAGACTGGGATGAACACACCCCCACATACATTAACAGAACAAGTCTGAGCGGACTGGATCAATCAGCACTTTCAAGCTGACTCCTGATATGTCTCTGGACTCAGTGGGCTGGATCGAGGAGCACTTTCAAGCTGCCACTCCTATGCATCCCAGATTCAGCACATCCCTATCCCCACTCTCACATCACAATTGTACTGGTAGTAACCTACTCGATGAACAAACCCCACAGTATTTTGGGCGCTGCAGGGATCTTTAGCTTAGGTAAAAGAAGCGTTGCTCTAGGGTAAATGGGGGAAGCTAAAAACACAAAAGTAAATTTCAGCAAGAGAGAGAGAAGCAACCAGCTTAACCATACAAGTTATGTATTGAATAATAGTGATAACTACACAAGAAGAGTCTAAACCAACATAGCATACATTATTAAAGGTTAATACCTAAGGTAGAAAGGAAAACAGAGAAAGAAGGGGTTCTCAGCACTCCCTAAAGCTTGAACTGGTTGGGGTTCTGTCATAACTATAAAGGGAAGGGGAACAGCCTTCCTGTGTACAATACTATAAAATCCCTCCTGGCCAGAGACTCCAAAATCCTTTTACCTGTAAAGGGTTAAGAAGCTCAGGTAACCTGGCTGACACCTGACCCAAAGGACCAATAAGGGGACAAGATACTTTCAAATCTTGGTGGGGGGAAGGCTTTTGTTTGTGCTCTTTTTTGGGATGGGGGGGGAGTTCACTCTTGGAACTAAGAGGGACCAGACATCAATCCAGGCTCTCCAAATCTTTCTGAACAAGTCTCTCATATTTCAAACTTGTAAGTAAACAGCCAGGCAAGGCGTGTTAGTTTTATCTTTGTTTTCTCAACTTGTAAATGTACCTTTTACTAGGGTGTTTACCTCTGTTTGCTGTAACTTTGAACCTAAGGCTAGAGAGGGGTCCTCTGAGCTCTTTAAGTTTGATTACCTTGTAAAGTTATTTTCCATCCTGATTTTACAGAGATGATTTTTACCTTTTTCTTTAATTAAAAGCCTTCTTTTTAAGAACCTGATTGATTTTCCCTGTTTTTTAGATCCAAAGGGGTTGGATCTTGATCCACCAGGAGTTGGTGGGAGAAAGGAGGGGGGGATGGTTAATTTCTCCTTGTTTTAAGATCCAAGGGGTTTGGATCTGTAATCACCAAGGAATTGGTGAAGAGTCTCTCAAGGCTACCCAGGGAAGGGAATTAGCACATTGGGAGTGGTGGCAGCGGACCAGATCTAAGCTGGTAGTTAAGCTTAGAAGTTTTCATGCAGGCCCCCACATCTGTACCCTAAGGTTCAGAGTGGGGAAGGAGCCTTGACAGGTTCCCAGGTGATGGTGGTAGCTCAGGGTCCTGAGGGCAGGAGACAGGCAGAGCCCCCAGCACAATCAGTCAGGAGATGGAGTCCTAGTGAAACTGATGCAGAGCTTGGGTCTATGCATCAGAACACTTACTTGAACATAGGTAGGGGTTTTTGTAGAGAAACATCAATGGTTCAAGGGAGAAAACTAGATTTGTTTATGGGTAAACTGATGACTCAAGGGTTATTTTTAGGCTAGACAATAGGAGCTGATCACTCTTGGCTATGGGTGGTGTTTTCTTCCAGGGAGCTCACAATGCAACTAGGCTGCTTCAGTATTTTGGATATCAATCAAGGAGCAGAGATTCCCAGGATGCAGTGCTTCCCTGCTTTTTCTGGTCCCAGAGTTCAGTGCGGTTCTCTGTTCTTCATTCTATATGCTAATCCTGTCCCATCTTTCATGCAGATGAAGCTAGGGGAGTTGTCTGTGCTCTCCATTCTGTATGCAAATGGGGAGGTCTTAATCTTGTCACCCTTGTCAGGAGGGGTCTAGGTGTGTTTCCCAACGCCATTCACTGCTCTGTGCAAGCCTTTTCTCTGATCAGTCTTGGTTCAAGCAGAGACCGTCGGGGAGGAGGGTGTCCCTCATGAATCAGACAGGCCAGACACTGCGCCCTGGTTCCCCCAAAACACAGAGCTGACTGGTATCAGAGAACAGCTTCAAAACTGAGATACACTGGGCTTGTATAACAACATCTCCATCTTGGTCCAGTGAAGGAATTGAACCTGCTATCTGATCATAGGACAGCATTAACCTTATGGCATGAGGTAAACAACTGGCTCTGTCAGCCTCCAGGCAGTAGTGCTTATAAACCTCAATGGCCACTAGCCAGCCACAGAAAGCCACACTGTGTTAGGGTGGGTTATCCTTCAGCCCCTCAGCTGCAGCTAAAGTGAATAGATGAGGAATTTCCCATACAGTGGGGCAATGTGCTCTCTGGGGGTAAGATTTCAAAAGTGCACTAACATGCTGCATGTGAATTGGTCTGTGTAAACCCTGCTAGTGTGCACTGAAGGATCCTTAGTGTGCTTTGACATAGGACTGTTTCTCTACTGCACTTCAGTGAAGTGCATTGAACTTGTAATGCACACCAGCAGGGTCTACATACACCAATTAATGAGCAGCATGTTAGTGAGCTTTAGAACTCCCACCCCTGGAGATCATATTGCCCTACCACATAGACAAGCCCTTAGTGTTCAGATTTACTCAACTCCCCCATCCCCTACCATTTCCATTGTTCTCTGTCTGAAGGACACTGGGGAACACACACAGCTTCTTCCCTGATCACCAATCTTCCAGTGATTGCAGCCACAGCCCCTCACATCAGCACCTGTAATCATTCTCTATTAATTGTAAATGTACATTCATTAACGTCAGGCCTTGGGTGTTTTTTCTTTCACCTCTTCCTTTGCTTTGGCAGGTTATATAATTACTCCCAGATTCGCTAATGTGGAGCTGCGGATGATTTATTAAGGGAAAGTTGACAGTTAATGACAAAATAAACTCTGCAGATGTATTCTTTCTTCCCTTTGTTAGTGGGGAAGATGAAAAAGCAACAGAAGGGAAGAGCAATAAACAAAGCTGCAATTACATGGCCAAAACCAATTAATTACATTAATGAGTTAATGTCATTGTTAAGATGTGGTTTAAGAGCTGAGCGTGGTTTGGTGGCAGACCAGAGCAGCCTCGTTGTTTTGACCACCAGCTGCTAGCAGATGTGTTTTGCTCCTTGATCTGTACAGACCCAAGCTCCTGTGAATCATAGAGAGAACTGCACTCTTAGAAAATGGTCATGGCAAAAGCATTGCATGGCTGGTGGGTCTTGCTCACATGCTCTGATTGTCAGACCTGGAGTCAGGAAAGAATTTTTTGCCTTCCTGTGCAGTATAGGGCGTGGCTCAACCGCTGGGATTATCTGGGCATGCCCAGTGCTGGCCAGGCCATCCCTAGGGGAGTGCGGGGCGGAGTGGAAGTGACGTCACTTCCGGAACTCACCGCGCCAGGGGCGGGTAGGGGAGGTGGTGTCTCCCCAAACAGCCAGGTGTGGCCCTGCCCATACTCCGCCCCCACCCCGGGCCCTGCTTTGGCAGGACCGCTGGACTCGAGGGTTGGGGCCATGCTGCCCGCCTTCCCGGTGCTGGGGAGGGTGCAGCAGCCCTCCCGGCAGGGCTGGCCTTACCATGAGGCGAACTGAGGCAGCCACCTCAGGTGCCAGACTGTGGGGGGGCGGGGATGCCACTAGGACCCAGAATATAGAAAATTGTGTCTGCTGCTGGTGCATATGTATTCTCTCTGTTCTAGATGCACAGAAATGGTGGAGTGCTGTGCTGGAGGAAGGAGGGCACAAAAGACATAACAGGCAGGCAGGAGAAAAGGTGAGAGGGAATAACAGAAAGCAGCAGGAGCTGCAGGGAGAGAGAGGAGGAGGAGCCTCTTATGTACCTCTCTAGCACCCCCAGGAGCCTGGACTGATTAACACCAGCTTCTCAGGGAGCTTCCTGTTTCCTGCTGCTTCCCTGAACCCACTTGAGGAGAACAAGCAGTCAACTGAAGTATTAGGAGCCAGTTAGGTCCTTAGACGCTGATATCTTCCCTCACTCAAGCCCTGCTATCAGCCTGCTTATTTATTCCCTTCAACTGAGTGTTGAAAGCCACTATAGCTGGCACAGAACAGCAGTCATGAGTGAAAGAAGAAAATGCCCCTCTGGGGCAGTATTCAGAAAAAGAAAGAAAACAAAGGAAGCTTTTCTATCAAAGCAGGAAGGAGCTCTCCTGAGATACACAGACACAAATGTTCACGGTGACCCTTCCAGCCCCAGTGAGGATGTGGGTGGTGAGGAGATGCCTGATCTTCCAGTTAGTCAGAGTGCAGGTGACCTGACAGCTACTGCAGCATCCATATCTCCATCTCAAATGCATATAACCATGCACATTCCTGAAGAAAAGTGTAGATCAGAGAAGAGTGTGATGGAGGTGCAAGAAACAGCTGCTGCTGAGTTTAGTTCCTTAAGTCTAGGTGATCCAGGACTGTGGACCCACTTGAGCAGTAGCCCGAGGGACTTCCTTGTACTGCATGGGCCACAGCAAGTGAAAAACTTCATGTTCCCCAAAGACAATGAAAATAGAAGTTTCCATTCAACACATTACTGGTGTGAAATCCCCAATGGTGACAAAGTGGAGCGGCCATGGCTTATGTACTAAAAAAAACAGAATGCTGCATGCTGTTTTTGTTGCAAACTCTTCCAGTCAAATGTTCCAGCCACATTGGGTTCTACAGGAACAAAGGACTGGAAAAATCTGGCTAGAAATCTGGCATGCCATGAGAAGGCAGCAAATCACCAGAGAGCATTCCATAGGTGGAAAGAGCTTGAGGTGAGACTAAAGTTAAAGGCCACCATAGATGATCAGCATCAAGAGAAGATGGCATCAGAGTCTCTTTACTGGCAAAATGTTCTGAAAAGGCTCATTACCATTGTGAGAATGCTTGCTACCCAAAACCTAGCACTGTCTGGCACTTCAGATCAGCTATATGTGCCAAACAATGGAAACTTCCTTAAAATTGTGGAGCTGATGGCTGAGTTTGATGCTGTACTCCAGGAGCATCTAGGACAGTGGTTCTCAAATTGGGGCCGCCACTTGTGTAGGGAAAGCCCCTGGCAGGCTCGGCTGGTTTGTTTACCTGCCCCGTCCACAGGACCAGCTGATCGCGGCTCCAACTGGCCATGGTTCACTGCTCCAGGCCAATGGGAGCTGCTGGAAGCGGCGCGGGCCGAGGGACATATTGGCCGCCGCTTCCAGCAGCTCCCATTGGCCTGGAGCAGCGAACCAAGGCCAGTGGGAGCCGCGATTGGCTGGACCTGCGGACGGGGCAGGTAAACAAACCGGCCCGGCCTGGCAGGGGCTTTCCCTACACAAGTGGCGGCCCCAGTTTGAGAACCACTGATCTAGGAAGAGTCATCATCACTGATCTAGGAAATGTACACACACCACTACCTTGGAAAAACAATTCAAAATGAGATCATACAGTTACTGGCAACAAAAGTCAAACAGAAGATTATGGCAGATCTGAAGTCAGCAAGACTCTGTTATTCTGGACTGCACACCTGACATCAGCCATACGGAACAAATGACTTCAATGGTGCATTTTGTAACAGCAACAGAACCTAGTGAAAATGTCCCTGCAATGGTGACTGTCAGGGAGCATTTTCTAGAAT
>NC_048307.1:40641788-40701992 GCF_013100865.1 Trachemys scripta elegans
TGGTTTTAAAATCAATAGATGCTAATGATATTTTTTAACCTATGGTACTCGTAATACACACAGATAAAGGCAGCCAGGAAGATGGTGCAAGGCTATTGTGGAAACTCTTTTCCTTTGTCCCAGAAGACCTAAGAGCAGTGTTTCTCAAACTGGGGTCGCTGCTTGTGTAGGGAAAGCCCCTGGCGGGCCGGGCCGGTTTGTTTACCTGCCTCGTCTGCAAGTCTGGCCGATCGCGGCTCCCACTGGCCGCAGTTCACTGCTCCGAGCCAATGGGGGCTGCTGGAAGCATCGCGGGCCGAGGGACATATTGGCCGCCGCTTCCAGCAGCTCCCATTGGCCTGGAGCAGCGAACCAAGGCCAGTGGGAGCCGCGATTGGCTGGACCTGCGGACGGGGCAGGTAAACAAACCGGCCCGGCCTGGCAGGGGCTTTCCCTACACAAGTGGCGGCCCCAGTTTGAGAACCACTGATCTAGGAAGAGTCATCATCACTGATCTAGGAAATGTACACACACCACTACCTTGGAAAAACAATTCAAAATGAGATCATACAGTTACTGGCAACAAAAGTCAAACAGAAGATTATGGCAGATCTGAAGTCAGCAAGACTCTGTTATTCTGGACTGCACACCTGACATCAGCCATACGGAACAAATGACTTCAATGGTGCATTTTGTAACAGCAACAGAACCTAGTGAAAATGTCCCTGCAATGGTGACTGTCAGGGAGCATTTTCTAGAATGTATTGACATTGATGATACTACAGGAGCTGGTATGACAAATGTGCTTCTTAAAAAGCTGGAAGATACAGGAATTGCGATATCTGACATGAGAGGTCAGGGCTATGATAATGGTGCCAACATGAGAAGAAAGAACAGAGGAGTGCAGACATGGATCTGAGAATTAAACCCTCGAGCTTTTTTTGTTCTGTGCAGTTCTCATTCATTGAACTTGGTGGTCAGTGATGCAGCATCAGCTTCTAGTGAGGCTGCTGAATTTTTTAATGTAATTCAAAGCATCTATGTATTTTTCTCTGCATCAACTCATCAATGGCAAATTTTGAAGCAACATCTGGGAACATCCTCTCTGACACGGAAACCATTGAGTGCCATATAATGGGAAAGTCGAGTGGAGGCGATAAAGCCTATCAAACACCAAATTGGGAAGATAGATGATGCCATAGTTGCCATTACGGAGGATAATGCTATGACAGGAACTGTTCGTGGAAGAACAGTGGCAGAGGGAAATGGAATCACCAGAAACATACATAACTTCAAATTTCTGTGTGGCTTAGTGTTGTGGTATTACATACTGTTTGAAATAAATGTTGTAAGCAAGAGACTCCAAGGTGTTGACCTTGATATATCTGGAGCAATGGAACAACTGGACAAAGCAAAGTCATACCTACACAGTCTTACCCATCAGATGAGGGATTTCAAAATGTTCTGAAGAGTGCACAGAAGTTGGCAGAGAAACTTCATACTGAAACTATTTTCCCACCCATTCAAGAATACAAGAGTCACTGAAGAAGAAGACATTTTGATTACAAGGCACGGGATAATCCCATAAGAGATGCCAAACAACAATTCAAAGTTGAATTCTTTAACCTGGTGCTAGATTGTGTAATACAGTCAGTTGAAGAACCTTTCATGCAGCTCAAGGAACACAACAGTATATTTGGGATGTTGTATGATATTCCAAAACTCCTCACTATATCTGAAGAAGACCTACACCAGCAATGCAGGGCACTAGAGACAGTGTTGACACATGATGATATGTGCAATATTTATGCGATGATTTAAGTGATGAACTGAAAGCCCTTTCAAGATATATTTCAGCAGGATCAACTCCAAAGGCTGTTCTGGAATATATGTGCACAAATAAAATTACCACCCTCTTTCCAAATGCTTTTGTTGCTCTGTGCATACTTCTAACACTTCCTGTAACAGTTGCCAGTGGAGAATGCAGCTTCTCCAAGCTGAAGTTAATAAAAACACATCTAGGCTCCATAATGACACAGGAGAGGCTGGTCGGCCTTGCAACCATCTCAATAGAGCATGAGCTGGCCCAGACTATGGACCTTCATCAGGAAGCAGTTCAAATCTTTGAAACCAAGAAGGCATGGAAAGCACCACTTTGATTATTCAGACAGATAAAAATGCCAGTGTTTACTATGCAGACAAGAAAAGTAAGATTTGCTGTTCAAGCGTTTGAAAGTTAAGTGCTAATTAAAATTTTTGACCAAGGCATTTTAAGTTGTTAGTTCTCCTTTATTAGGGTAGGTAGCAGAGCAGAACCATGAGAGAAGTAGAACAGGAAGAAGGCAGAATTGAGACCTTTCAATGTTTTGGCCCAAGCGAGGGGGCATCATTTGAGCTCCTCACCTCAGGTGCCAAAATGTTGTGGGCCGGCCCTGCCTCCCAGCACTCCGGGACATGCGCTCTCCCTCAGGTGGAAGGGCCAGGGCTGGGGGCAGCCTCCCCCAGCTAGCAGGTGACCAAAGCGCGGGCCCAGAGAAGTCACCCCGATTTGCCGTCCCCTAGGGATAGCTCTGAGTGCTAGAGTCCTAAAGAAAGAAGTGCCAGAACTCCAGAGGTGGTGGAAGCTTGCTCTGAATGTGGGGGCTGAGGTGCATAATGGGGGGCAGTGAGAGGGAGCAGAAGTGAATAGGAGACAGTGGGGGGGAGTTGGAAGAAAGATTGGGGATCTGGGGGAGGCCCAGGGGAGTAGAGCCTGGCTCACCTCCACCTCCCTGTTACCTGTGCCTGGTGGAAAGGGCAGGGAGGGGTGCATAGGGAGTGTGGGTCTTGGACAGACTTTGCTCCATCTCCTCAATGTGCTGCTGTGCTCACAGTCACAGAAGTGGGGGAAGCAATATGCACCAGGTATGAGATTAGCTTCAGGGGAGGAGGGGAAAGAAGACTGTTACTTGTCTGAGTCAGTCTGGTTCCTTTGCTCCCCTTAATTGGACCTTGTGACAAAGCTACTCACTGGGAAGTTCTGTAGATGTACATACCACTTAAAAGCAATGGTCCCTACTTCGAAGAACTGTCTGTCTACAGGGAGTCATGCAAAGAAAGGCCACAGGACAACAGTTCCAAGGTCAGAGGTCATGGGGCAGCCATCCAGTTAATGAGTCTGTGGCAAACTAGTGGCTTTCTGTGGATTTTGCCCAAGCCTGATGAAACCAATGGCAAGACTATCGTTGGCTTCAATGGACTTGGGCTCGAGTCCTAATAGTACAGCATGGAAAGAGCAGGTTCGGGTTTTGTAATTCTGTATTATTAGTGTATAAATTAACATTCTGAGTCAGCAAAGCACTTAACAGATCTTGAGCACTTGCTCACAGTTAAATGAATGCCTAACGGGTCTGCTGAATAGGGATGAATTTAAATAGGTGCTTGAAGTTAAGTCCCTACTTAGGTGCCATGTTGAACCGGGACACAACAGAGTTAAGGGGGCTTCATATTTGTAGACTGAGCTGCCCTGGGGAATTGGAGTCTATCCCTGCCTGTTCCACAAACTTCCAATGTGTTGCTGGGCAAGTCACTTACTGTCATATTCTGGGGTGCAATCCAGACTGGTAAGGGGTTGTGCCACCATCTACCCTGTAACCCTGAGTGCCTTAAATGCTGCTGGGGCTTCCAGCTGGACACCAACAGCCAGCAGACAAGCATGCAGTCCCCTGAGCCTCTGTGGAGCGTTGCAGTTCTGGTTCTGTGCTCTGACCCCAGCAGCCTGCCTACAGCTCACCAGCCCTGCTCAAGCCTCTATCACCCAGTTACCTGATGCATGAGTGATGCCAACACACTCCCAGTCCCAAATTTCCCCAGACCCACCTGGCCTTACGTGTCCAGCCCTCTCCTGGGATGCTTGTAGAAGTTATAAAATTTGTGGGTCCCTTTAAAGAAACAGTATACTAGCAGCTTGCCACCTTACTGGAGTTAACACACACTCTAGGGGATCAAAGCACTGGACTGGTTTATAGTAAAAAGTAAAACACTGTGATGGGGTGTTCACCCCACACTTGCCCTGAAAGGATTAATGACAACTAAGAAGGGGGGTAATTAACCCAATAGGCCACAGGTGAGGGGCAGGGCCGGCTCCAGGGTTTTTGCCGCCCCAAGCAGAAAAAAAAAAAAAAAAGAAAGAAAGAAAGCTGCGATCGCAATCTGCAGCACTTCATTTTTTGGCAACAATTCGGCAGCAGGTCCTTCGATCTGAGAGGGAGTGAGGGACCCGCTGCCGAAGAGCCAGACACGCCGCCCCTCTCTGTTGGCCACCTGCTTGCTGAGCTGGTGCCTGGAGCCGGCCCTGGTGAGGGGAATCCAGTGGCGAAGTAAGCCCCTGACGGAGTGAGGGAGCCCAGCTGAGGAGGAACATACTGGGCTGGGATGGTAAAGACAGGAAATTAGAAACCAAAGTGGTGGCTAGGAAAATCTGTGCAGTCACTCTCTGGGAGAAGGTAGGTGTGTTTGGGTTGGCAAACCAGGAGGGAGCCAGGAAGGTGGGAAAGGCAGTGAGGGCTTGGCTGTTGGCTAGAGGGTCCCTGAGATGGAACCCGGAATAAAGGGCAGGCTGGGTTCCCCTTCTAGCTGCTGCGGGAGTGGCACTATGTGGCAGTGACTGGGAAGACTGCCTAGGGCTGCTGGCAAGGAAAGACATTAATACCCTGGAAGGGGGAAACACAGACAGTGACCTGGCTGGAGGGTTGAGTCATGAAGAGGCAGCAGCAGCTTATGGTGCCAGAGCAGGGCAGATGGGCTGAGACGGAATGACAGCGTGCAACTATAGGAAGGCGCATGGACCTGGAGAGCTAGTCCCCAGAGTGACCAGTAGGAGGCACCAGCCTAGCGGAGAGTGGATCACCCTGTCACAAACAAACTTACTAAACCAACATCATAGACTAAATGACACCAAGTAGGGAATATAGGGTAGAAATGGTTACAAACAAACTAAATACGCTTCTAAGACTAACCATTTCAGCCAGTTATAATCTTTGTCTAAGCAGGTTTGTCACTTATAATCAATTTCCAGAGACTTCAACCCGCTTGGCTGAAGGCCCCATCATTCTGTGATCCCGGGACCAATGGCCTCTTTAGTCCTGCAAGTGATGGATAACTTAGGAGTTCTCTGCCCCTCCCTTTACAGCCCAGTAATCCTTTGGAAAATGTCTCTCTTGAAGCTCAAGACCTACTTCAAGAGGCAGGAAGGCTGATAACTAGGCTGGCCAGACACAGGCCTGTGTGATCTGGTCTTGCTGACTCCCCACCTAACTGTTGAGCTTTGGTGACTCTGTTTTTTGCATTGGTAAATTGTGATCCCATTGTTGCTGGTCAGCCCTGCTGCCTTTGTATTCAAGAGCTGGGCTGACCAGTTCTCTACTTCCTTCCACCACAGACTTTAAATCATAAGGTCAGAGAACATCCATGACTCCACCTGCAGCGTTAATGCATACATTTCACAAGCCTATGAATCACCAGGGTGTCATTTGTTTTCCAATGATATATGACATAGCACCATTCAGATACAGATCATGAGACCCATGTGTTAGGGTACACTGGTCAAGCCGGCTGAAACTCACTGCTAGATGCCAGGGAGCCCCCAGTCCTCTGACTTTGGGATGCTGTTAGGATTGTACTTACACCAAACTTTTCAAAGGTGGCCACTAAGTGTGTGTTCCTCATTTTCTGGGTGCCTGACCTTGGGGAATCCCTGGGCCTGATTTGCAGATGTGCTGAGAGCTCCCAACTGCAGCCGAAGTCAATGGGAGCTGGGCATTGAGCATATAACGTGCTATACAGTGCTGTGCCATCTGAAAAATCAGGCCCTCAGGCCTTTCAAATTGGGCACCTAGAATTAGCTGAGCGTTTCCAAATGCTATCGCATTTCTTCTTTCACCGCTGATTTTAAAGTGGGTACTAGTTGATCAGCTTTGAGCCAATGGTTTTGATGGGGAATATTGATTGGCAATGCAAACCTGACCTCCCAAATTTGTCCATTGCATCATTTTTGCTACAGGAAAATCTGCTAACTCTTGTGGGCCAGGAGTCAGCAGATGGATTCTGAATCCTCTTTGCACCTTCTTGCCCCCCAGTCACCCACAGATGGGTTATGCCCCAGATGTCCCTTGCTTGTTGCATGTTCATTGGCTTGCGTAGAGCTGTCATGAGGAACGGAGACAAAGTGGAGAGAGGGGACAGTTTCAATGGATGCTAAAAAAGGGCAATTCTGGTGATTAAAGATGGTTGTGCTTCTTGTTTTCCACAATCACACAGCCCCAGCATATACAAATACTGTACATTGCATCAGGGTAATACCTTCCTTTGTCCGTCTGTGAAGATTTTGGCTGCAAAATCTGCCTCAGACCACAAGTGAAATGAGTTCCGTCAGCTCAGTTTAATCACTAATGAATACGTCTCCACATGACTATGCCACAGCATAGCTACTACTCTTGGCATAAATGACAGTCTGAGCAGAGGCCCAGAGGTTAGCATAATGGACGGGGAGGGCTGCAGGTCAGGATGGGGGTGCATTGGTAGGGCTGGTGGATCCAGGACTAGAATAGCAGAGAGTGACACTGTGGCTTAGGAGTGAGCTGCATTGGTGGAGCTGTGGGAAGCTGTAGGACTGGACTCACAAGAGATCTACATGTCTGGATTGTGGCAAAGTTATGGAAAGACAGTGGAGTGAAGAGCAGGGCTGGAATAGCAGGGATCACTACAGGTAAGGACTGAGGTATGTCAGATAAGACTGATGTGAATTGCTTAACCTTTCAGGGCAGGGCTGGAACAGCAGAGGGTTCTGTGGGTTAGGTGTGGGATGCATTGGCAGAGGTGCAAGTGGATGCAGGTTTGGACTAGGAGTGGGTGCTACAGTATTGGAAAGGCTGTGTGTGAGGAGCTCAGGGCTGGAATAGCAAGGAAGGCCTGAAAGGCATGGGCAGAACTGACTGTTAGGCAAACCTGCAGGCTTCTCCTTTGTGCTAGCTCAGTCTAGTATATCCCTACAGGTCAGGGACACGTGAAGCCCCCATTTTAGCAAGGCACCATCCCTGCCAACCCTCTCACCCAGCACCAATGCTGAGCCAGCGCCAGGGCTGCTTGGCCACTTGTCAATTCTTTTTTCTTTTTCTTGTCACTGGGCTAAAGCTCATTTGATTCTATTAATGGAGGTTTTCACACTGAGCTTGGGATTTAAATTGGCAAACTCAGGTTTGATGCAGTGCATTGTCAGAGCCTCTTATGCCCATAATGAGACAGTGATGAATGGGCCTTTGTTACCCATTTTGCAGCAGCAGCCTCTGGAGCCAGCACATGCTAATGCTATCCACATGAAAGCTGAGGAGGTGGCTGGAGGAAGAGGAAACCCAAGTGCTGGCATGAGAGGCTGTTAGCCATGAAGGCTCCAGCCCAACATAATTACTGACTTAATTACTCATGAAAAACTACAGTAAAAGGACATGAGTAAGGCTGCGAAGTCAAGGAAATGCCAGGATTTAGGGTTTTTTTATAGAACTGGAAGGGACCCTAAAAAGGTCATCAAGTCCAGCCCCCTACCTTCACTAGCAGGACCAAGTACTGATTTTGTCTCAGATCCCTAAGTGGCCCCCCTCAAGGATTGAGCTCATAAGCCTGGGTTTAATAGGGCAATGCTCAAACCGCTGAGCTATCCCTCCCCCAATCTCAGGAGGCACCCCTGTAGACATGCATTATGTTACTGTGATGGGAAGCAGCATAGCCTAGTGGGTAAGCCACTGGATTAAAACTCAGGAAACCTGTCCTCCATTCCTGGCTCTGCCGCTGGCCTCCTGGGTAGGCCATTTCCCCATCTGTAAAATGGGGCTAGCCACCTGGTTGATACAGCACTTTGCAATCTATGGGATGAAAGCTGCTATAAGAGCTGAGTAGTGTTATTTATCTTAGCTCCTCAGGTGGAGAAAATGAGTCAAATCAGATGCCAGGCAGTGCTGTGGCCTGCAGATGAGATGCAGGCTTGTGAAGAGCCAGACCGGGAGCAGGAGGACTCCTGGGAGAGCAGCCTGGTGAGTTAGTGATCTGTAGAGGGCAGGGAGAGACTGAGTAGAGGCTGTAAGACTCTTTAGGGACTGAAGACAGACCCTCAGGGCAGGGAGGCTGTGGCCAGTTGGAGATTGGGGCAAAGACTCTTTTTGTTTGGTGACTGTTTGACTTTGATACCCCAGAAAGGGCAAATTAGTTCTTTTATGGCCAATGGGCCACATCACTGCAGCAACTAACCTAGGCAGAAGGACTAAACTCTGTGAAAGGGAAACTGAGGCAGCATCTAGCCCTGAACCAGACCAGGTTGGTGGTGTTGCTACAGCTGGCAATAAAGGATCAACCATGGGACACTCCACATGTGTCTGGGTATCGTTGAGATAACCCACCCCTAGTCTGGGAGGGGCTGTGAAGTGCTGTGCACTCACACACAGACGCACACATTAGCACAGCTATGCAGCATGGGAGGGATTTAGAAGGTTGGACTCTTTTTCAGGCCCTGATTCCACACCCAAGGCAGTGATCTCGCAGCTGATGCTAGCTCTGTTCCAACACTAGTGAAATAAGTTCCAACACCCAGCATAAGCTTTTCATCCAGCAATTGGCATCCGCAGCTGCCTTAATGCATTTGTTTCATCTCCCACAGATGCCTTTGTGTTCTTCTGAGAGAATAGGAAATCGGGGGACTTTTTAAGTTGTCTCCCTGCAGCTTAGTAAATTCTTATTTAAATGCTTTGAGTTCTAAGCCTGGCTTTCTCGGCAGGGACAGAGGGTCCCTGAAAACATTACCCTGATCTAGAGTGGACCCAACCAGAACCCAACATCCCTGAGGGCTGGGAAAGCACAAGTCCAGATCCTGACCCAAGAGTCTTGCGTGTGTGGCCCAGGGTGATGCTGACAATAGGCCACTGACTCGGCCAATGAGTAGGCCAATAACAAGCCACCAACTTATCCAGAACCCTCAGCCTTCAGCTGCAAGAGCACAGGCCTCCCGCCCTGGAGGTGAAGGAGCTTGCCCATAGTCAGAGCTAGCAGTAAGTCCCTTGTCCTCACAGTGGGCTAGCCACTACCTTGCCCACAAAGCTGGCATACGACACCAGAAGAGACAGGTGCATTCACCTCTGGTTTCCTGGCTTCCATGATGATCGATGCCAGAGGCTTCAGAAGATGGGAGACTCCCACACTGTTCCCAACCAGGTAGTACCACACTGTGAGAGGGAGTGGCCCCTCCCTGCCTGGAAATAAGCCTGTCTCCTGAAGCATGAGGGCTCCAGGACCCTAAGGACAGACCCCTAGGCCTAACCAAGCCGTGTTCAGCAAAAGTCTCGAGGGGATGCAAGAAAAGGTGACTTGGCACTCTAGGCCACCCTCCCACTCTGTAAGGCCTGGGCTCACCCCCAGCCCACAGGTGCTGTAAATTAAGCTGGTGCTGATGGCCCTGTTGGAGACTGCTGGAGGGTGAGACCATGCCCCTCTCCCCCCTCCTCCAGTGGAGCAGGAGTTATATAGATTGGAAGGGGTCCCCTTACAAAGAGCTCTGGAAGGAATCTAAGCCCTGCTGCTATGGGGCAAGAACAAACCTCTATTGTGGGGCAAGGAGGGAACCTTCCCTGGCAGCAGGTTGGTCTTCCTCTGAAGTGGCTCATGCCAGCCATGGTCAGAGACAGGACAGGACGAGGCCAGATGGATCTTGAGGCTGAAAAGTCTGGCAATTCCCATGTAGCAGCCAGCCTTGGGACTGATAGGCCAGGTGCTCTAAGAGGCACATGTTGGCCTCCTGTGCCCCCACCCCACCCCCATGGTGCTGTGCATGGAGGCCAGAGCAGAAGGGGGACAGAGGCGTTTTGCTTGATGACCCCATAGCTACACTTTGTCCATATGGAAATGAGCCTAATCAGCCCAGCTTTGTTAAGGGGAAAGCCCTGACAGCTGGAATATCAGTGACAGTCTCACCTTCCTGTGGAGTCGGTAAAAACCGCATGAGGCCTTTGGCTGAATCCAGCGTTCCCTGTAATCTGCTTGGATCCAGCACATGGTTGCTTATTATCCTTTATTGCTTTCCATGTCTAGGCACATGAGGCATTCTATGGCCACACACTGCCTGCCTCCAGGAACATGAAACCTAATTTGGATGGAAACAAGGACAATTAAAGGATAAGGTACAGGAAGGGCAGGAGAGGAAATGGGATGGGAGCAAAGGTGGGCTCTGAAAGGGAAGGAGAGAAAATCCAGGCATGTGTGGAAAGGGCACAGGCCTGAGAACTTTTTCACATTCTAATATATCTTTTTTGAGACCGAAACTGGAGCATTAAGGAGAGAGGGTGGAAGGGAGGGTCCCACGGAGGCTGCAGGAGGATTCAAGCAGGCACCTGAAGGTGGTCCTCACATCACAGGTTAGGGCCCTAACCACTGAGCTCTTCCGTTCTCTGGCTTGTCATGAAAACTGTCAAAAGGGCTCCAGTACTCCTGATTCAGGAAAGGAAACATCATGAGCCGGGAAGACCTTTTCCCACCGAGTGTTAACACAGAGAAGGTGGAGGTTCTCCACAGAGCGGCCAGTGTCTCGCTTTACCACTGAAGCACAATATATTAACCTCAGGCCGACAGTGATGTCTGCAGTGTCTCAGGCTTCCAGGGGACAGGTCTCACAGCTGAACCTTTATCTGCAGCAGTACTTGTTGACTCAGGAATTTATCAACCCAAATTAGCTGTGTTAGTGCAAAGGCAGGAGTGGATACAGTGGTAGGGGAGGGATCTGAACTCAAATTAATCCGAACAGATGAAACTTGGCTAGGAATGGGAAGGGAAAAGTGGAAAGAAAACAGTCCACTGGAGAAGTCCTGCTAGAGATTTAGCTAATGCTAATAGGTTCCTTAACACTGGCGTCTCACTGCTACCTGCTATGGAGTCAGGCATGTATGGTCTGTGTTAATTGGGACTGGAATCCAAAGGATGCAGGGCTGGCTCTAAAAAGAGATGTTCACTGACAGCAGCTCAGTTGTAAGGGTTGGTCTCGGGAAGTGAAAGTTCAAACCCCTAGATAGATCTGCATTAGCAAAAGGCCCAAGGAACAAATCAATGAGTAACTTGCAGCGAGACATAAACTGGAGCACTAGCCCTGCAATCTCAGAAACAGGGATTTAAATTCTGCCTGCAAGAGCCACATTCCCCCAGCAATTTCAACTAGAAAATTTATTCTTCCTTTCTTCTCCTTAATAATGCTGCTAGTGTGCAATAGCTGCCCTGCCTCACCCCAGAGGTGGCTGCATTTCTGTGTTGGACAAAACCATCCCTGCATATGAAAAGGGCAAATTCTGCTGCCATATGCAGCCCCTACTGCCATCACATTGAAGGCTGCTTGGGTGTAACAGGAAGAAGATTGCCCGGGGATGAGGTATGGGAAAGAGATGCTCCCTGCCTTCTCATCACCCCAAAGACAGGAAGGAGGCAGGGAAAGAAAGTGCTAGTAGTGAGCCCCAGACAAGACATTGTGTTAAGGGTGAGAGCTCACACCCAGGGTCCAAATCCTTACAGGAGCATTCATAGAATCATAGAATATGAGGGTTGGAAGGAACCTCAGGAGGTCATCTAGTCCAACCCCCTGCTCAAAGCAGGACCAATTCCTAACTAAATGATCCCAGCCAGGGCTTTGTCAACCCTGACCTTAATAACCTCTAAGGAAGGAGATTCCACCACCTCCCTAGGTAACCCATTCCAGTGCTTCACCATGCTCCTAGTGAAATAGTGTTTCCTAATATCCAACCTAGACCTCCCGCACTGCAACTTGAGACCATTACTCCTTTATCTGTCATCTGCTACCATTGAGAACAGTCTAGATCCATCCTCTTTGGAACCCCCTTTCAGGTAGTTGAAAGCAGTTATCAAATCCCCCCTCATTCTTCTCTTCTGCAGAATAAACAATCCCAGTTCCCTCAGCCTCTCCTCATAAGTCATGTGCTCCAGTCCCCTAATCATTTTTGTTCCCCTCCGTTGGACTCTTTCCAATTTTTCCACATCGTTCTTGTAGTGTGGGGCCCAAAGCTGGGCACAGTACTCCAGATGAGTCCTCACCAATGTCAAATAGAGGGAAGTGATCATTCCCCTCTATCTGCTGGCAAAGCCCCTACTTATACAACCCATAATGCCGTTAGCCTTCTTCGCAACAAGGACACACTGTTGACTCATATCCAGCTTCTCAACCACTGTAACCCCTAGGTCCTTTTCTGCAGAACTGCTGCCTAGCCATTTGGTCCCTAGTCTGTAACAGTGCATGGGATCCTTCCATCCTAAGTGCAGGACTCTGCACTTGTCCTTGTTGAACGTCATCAGATTTCTTTTGGCCCAATCCACTAATCTGTCTAGGGCCCTCTGTATCCTATCCCTACCCTCCAGCGTATCTACCACTCCTCCCAGTTTAGTGTCATCTGCAAACTTGCTGAGAGTGCAGTCCACGCCATCCTCCAGATCATTAATGAAGATATTAACAAAACCGGCCCCAGGACCGACCCTTGGGGCAATCCGCTTGATACCGGCTGCCAACTAGACATGGAGTCATTGATCGCTACCCGTTGAGCCCGACGATCTAGCCAGCTTTCTATCCACCTTACAGTACATTCATCCAGCCCATACTTCTTTAACTTGCTGGCAAGAATACTGTGGGAGATCATATCAAAAGCTTTGCTAAAGTCAAGGAATAACACATCCACTGCTTTCCCCTCATCCACAGAGCCAGTTATCTCCTCATAGAAGGCAATTGGGTTAGTCAGGCATGACTTACCCTTGTTGAATCCATGCTGACTGTTTCTGATCACTTTCCTCTCCTCTAAGTGCTTCAGAATTGATTCCTTGAGGATCTGCTCCATGATTTTTCCAGGGATTGAGGTGAGGCTGACTGGCCTGTAGTTCCTTGGATCCTCCTTCATCCCTTTTTTTTAAAGATGGGGACTACATTAGCCTTTTTCCAG
The DNA here is from genome assembly GCF_013100865.1 of Trachemys scripta elegans. Classification (NCBI taxonomy): domain Eukaryota; kingdom Metazoa; phylum Chordata; order Testudines; family Emydidae; genus Trachemys; species Trachemys scripta. Next base: position 40,654,769 of record NC_048307.1, read on the forward strand.
TCATCTGGGATCTCCCCCGATGGCCATGAGTTTTCAAAGATAATGGCCAATGGCTCTGCAATCACATCCGTCAACTCCTTTAGCACCCTCGGATGCAGCGCATCCGGCCCCGTGGACTTGTGCTCGTCGAGTTTTTCTAAATAGTCCCGAACAACTTCTTTCTCCAAAGAGAGCTGGTCCCTTCCTCCCCGTCCTGTGCTGCCTAGTGCAGTAGTCTGGGAGCTGACCTTGTTTGTGAAGACAGAGGCAAAAAAAGCATTGAGTACATTAGCTTTTTCCACATCCTTTGTCACTAGGTTGCCTCCCTCATTCAGTAAGGGGCCCACACTTTCCTTGACTTTCTTCTTGTTGCTAACATACCTAAAGAAACCCTTCTTGTTACTCTTAACATCTCTTGCTAACTGCAACTCCAAGTGTGATTTGGCCTTCCTGATTTCACTCCTGCCTGCCTGAGCAATATTTTTATACTCCTCCCTGGTCATTTGTCCAACCTTCCACTTCTTGTAAGCTTCTTTTTTGCGTTTAAGATCAGCAAGGATTTCACTGTTAAGCCAAGCTGGTCGCCTGCCATATTTACTATTTTCTACACATTGGGATGGTTTGTTCCTGCAACCTCAAGAAGGATTCTTTAAAATACAGCCAGCTATCCTGGACTCCTTTCCCCCTCATGTTATTCTCCCAGGGGATCCTCCCCATCTGTTCCCTGAGGGAGTCAAAGTCTGCTTTTCTGAAGTCCAGGGTCCGTATTCTGCTGCTCTCCTTTCTTCCTTGTGTCAGGATCTTGAACTCAACCATCTCATGGTCACTGCCTCCCAGGTTCCCATCCACTTTTGCTTCCCCTACTAATTCTTCCCAGTTTGTGAGCAGCAGGCCAAGAAGAGCTCTGCCCCTAGTTGGTTCCTCCAGCACTTGCACCAGGAAATCATCCCCTATACTTTCCAAAAATTTCCTGAATTGTCTGTGCACCGCTGTATTGCTCTGCCAGCAGATATAGGGGTGATTAAAGTCTCCCATGAGAACCAGGACCTGCGATCTAGTAACTTCTGCTAGTTGCCAGAAGAAAGCCTCGTCCACCTCATCCCCTTGGTCTGGTGGTCTATAGCAGACTCCCACCAAGACATGACCCTGGTTGCTCACAATTCTAAACTTAATCCAGAGACTCTCTTGTTTTTCTGCGGTTTCATACCGGAGCTCTGAGCAGTCATACTCCTCTCTTACATACAATGCAACTCCCACACCTTTTCTGCCCTGCCTGTCCTTCCTGAACAGTTTATATCCTTCCATGACAGTACTCCAGTCATGTGAGTTATCCCATCAAGTTTCTGTTATTCCAATCACATCATTGTGATAAGTAAAGAAGCAGTCATCCAGCTGCCGCAAAATCAGAGTTAAGATGAAACGTACAAGAAATGTGATGGTTTGAAAGTCGGAAAATTCAGCAGCACCCGAACTACCTTAACTCAGTTCAAGTAGCACTGCCCCAAGAATATCAGAAACTCAGCCTACTTTGTCCAACCGGAGCACACTGGAAAGTCTTAAAAGAAAAAAGCCTGACTCTTCATGGTCTGATGGCTGCTGCCAGTCCCTCTGTAGGTCATTAGCAGTCCAGAGAAATAAAATCACTTCCAAATTCCTGAGTCAACAGCTAGCTTCCTCAGGGCAATCCTTCATCAGTCCTCAGTGAGGGCCCAATTCTGGATGGTGCTGCATATGCTCATTGCTTTGGAGGAGATTCTAAGCCACTCAGAGGCACAGAAGCTATGGGTCCCTTTGCCAGCCATCCATCCAAGCATCATTGGGCAGAGATCTTATGTAATCCAGTGCACGGCGTGCAATGTGTCCCTCTCTGTTCCAGTTTCCAGCTCTGGGACCTGGAGAGGTTCCTGCTTTCAGCCATGGAGATCCCTGGTTGTGAGCAATACAACAGATGTCACTCTGGCATGTCCATAGCCAAATCTGCTGGGCCTAGCCCATGAAATGATAGCACGTACATAGACAGAACAATGGTTACTGAGCCACAAAGGCAGTAAGGCTGATGTTTTTAAGTCTGGGCTCCATATTTGCACAGCTAATGAAAGGTTATGAAATAATGAGCAACCATAGCTCCTGCTGAAGTCAGTGAAAGGTGGTTAAACCCCTGGCCCAGATTGTAGTGTAGATGGGACATAAACATGTTTTAAACAAGCTTCTTGATCTTATGTCATGGAATTCAGTGGGAGCTGCGTTAGGCCCTAAGCCTTAGACTTCAAAATGAGCTATTTTGATTTTAAGTGCAATTATTTGTCCTTTTAAAGTTGACTCTGGTGTTTAGTTAGGGCCTGCTCCTGCTCTCACTGAACCCAGATTTTCCACTTCCCTGTGGCTTGCTTGGTCATTTGTGACAGTGCAAAGTGAGTGTATGATCCCACTCTTCTGATTTCGTAGTGTTTCACGCCCCCTTGGCATGAGAATAAGCAATGACCTAAGGTGCAGGTCAATGGAGAATTTGTCCTATTGGCTTCAATGGGACCAGGATCAGGCCCTTCAACAGCTTTTCTTTCTTGCAAGCATTCCAGCTCCCTTTCAGCTGACCTCCATTGCTCTTTGCTCAGTGAGAGCTTTGAGGACATCACAGTAATCATGAGAGCAGGCTCAAGTAGCTTCTGATGATCTCAGACTGCTGATGTCTGTGTGTGCTTATCTAGGATTAGTCAACACTGCTGTGTGTTGTAGATCTTAAGGCTGTAGTGGAAGTTGGCCATGAAAAATGTGTTCATTACAAACCACACAGCATCTCCCCATTCTGCCCTGCAGCTTGGCTTATTGTGATGGTCTGTCTACAAGAGATGCCCTAAGAAACAGCTTGGATTGAACAGATCAGCGCAGACATTCTGTTCCTTTTGTTCTTCGCTCACTTGGCAGATCTAGAAGAGCCTAACTAAGGATTCCTGATGATCCTTAAAAGCATCACTGGGGGATGATCATCCTTTTAGTCCCATTGGGTGGCTGATGATCTGTTTTTAGCTCATGGGGCTAAACCAACCCCCTGTGGTTTTCAGGGCCTATGGGGAAGGCTTGAGTGGCTGTGAAAGAGCATCCTAAATTGTACAGTGGTGAAAGTTGAGGGCTTCTCCACAAACCTCCAAAGGTGGAGCTCTTCCTGTGTGAAATTTCTAAGATCAGCAAGAGAATGGTTCATCTCCCACAGGAGGTCTGCAGGATGGGAGTGGAATCCTGCCCTGATGTACAGCTGCCCCTTGTTGCCCTATTCTTAAATAAATTAATGGAGATATATCTATCTCCTAGAACTGGAAGGGACCTTGAAAGGTCATTGAGTCCAGCCCCCTGCCTTCACTAGCAGGACTAAGTACTGATTTTGCCCCAGATCCCTAAATGGCCCTCTCAAAGGTTGAGCTCACAACCCTGGGTTTAGTAGGCCAATGCTCAAACCACTGAGCTATCCCTTCCCCAATTTCAGTAGGCTCCCCTGTAGACATGCATTATGTTACTGTGATGGGAAGCAGCATAGCCTAGTGGGTAAGCCACTGGATTAAAACTCAGTACTCTCTTGGGGGGAGGGATAGCTCAGTGGTTTGAGCATTGGCCTGCTAAACCCAGCATTGTGAGTTCAATTCTTGAGGAGGCCATCTGGGGCAAAAATCTGTCTGGGAATTGGTCCTGCTTTGCATAGGGGGTTGGACTAGATGATCTCCTGAGCTCCCTTCCAACCTTGATATTCTATGATTCATTCTTCCCCATCTGCAGCCCTCATGTGATCCTCAAGAAAGGATTCCCTTTCCTGTGTGCTTTGTAAATTCTGCAGGAGTGGGGCTCATCTTCTTGCAGATGTCAGGGAGGAGGAAATACCTCCTTAGCTCTCACTCTCTAGTCCCACTTTAGGACCATTTAAAATAAAAACAAGCAAAGGAAATTCCCAAACAAAAACTTTGTGAAGGTGACATTAAAGTTGAGAATACATACCCAGGTAAAACTTCTGGCAAGAATGTTGGAGTTAGTTAAAAACAGCCAATAAAAATCCAATATATTTGGTGTTCAGGTTAAACTTACAACCAATAGTCACAATGGTGAAATGCCTGCAAACTTCATGAACACTATTTAAAAACACCATAATAGAGGTTCAAATTAAATGTATACCCCCAATAAAAGAGTAAGGGGACCAAGAAAACAGTATGGCTAAACAGCACAGTAAAAGAGGCAGAAAGCATCCTTTAAAAATTGGAGGTCAGATCTTACTGAGGAAAATAGAAAGGAACATACACTCTGGCAAGTCAGGTTTAAAAGAATAATAAGGCAGGCCAAGAATGATTTTGAAAAGCAACTAGAAAAAGACACAAAGTATCAGGAAAAACATTTTTAAATACACCTGAAGCAAGAAGTTTCCCAAACCATGAGTGGGGCCACTAGATATTTGAGGTGCTAAAGGAACACTCAAGGAAGACATGGCCATTGTGGAGAAGTTAAATTAGTTCTTTGCATAGGTCTTCACTGCAGAGGATTTGGAGGAGATCCCCACACCTGAGCCATTCTTTTTAGGTGACAAATCTGAGGAACTGCCCCAGATTGAGATATCAGTAGAGGAGGTTTGGGAACAAATTGATAAATTAAACAGTAATAAGTCACCAGGACCAGATGGTATTCATCCAAGAGTTCTGAAGGAACTCAGATATGAAACTGCAGAACTACTAACTTAACGCTTAAATCAGCCACTGTACCAGATGACTGGAGGGGAGCTACTGTAACACCTTTTTTTTTTTTTTTTAAGGCTCAAGAGGAGATCCTGGCAATTACAGGCTGGTAAGCCTAACTTCAGTAACAAGCAAACTGGTTGTAACTATAGTAAAGAACAGAATTATCAGACATATAGATGAACATGCTATGTTGAGGAAGAGTCAACATGGCTTCTGTACAGGAAAATCATGCTTCACCAATCTATTAAAATCCTTTGAGGGCATCAACAAGCATTTGCACAAGAGTAATCCAGCTGATATAGTGTACTTGGACCTGCAGAAAGCTTTTGAAAAGGTCCCTCACTGAAGGCTGTTAAGCAAAGTAAGCAGTCATGGGATAAGAGGGAAGGTCCTCTCATGGATCAGTAACTGATTAAAAGATAGGAATAAATAGTCAGTTTTCACAATGGACAGAGGTGACTTAGTGGTGTGGGGGTTCCTCCAGGGTTCTGTACTGGGACTAGTTCTATTCAACAGATTATAAGGGCTCAGGGAGGAGCTGGGTCAGACACTCTCTCTCTCTCTCTCTGGAAAGAGAAGGACCTAGATGCCTGAAGGAGCAAGGGTACCTGGAGTGCAGCAGGGCTGAGGAAAGGCCAGAGGAGCTGGGGAGCTCCAGCCTGGCAACTCCCCGGGCTGAGGCCTTGGTAAAGGCCTATGCAGGTAATGGGGCTGAGAGGTGCAGCCCAGAGATAGGCAGATGCAGCTGGTCCAACCTCCTTGCTAATGGTGAGTAGCCATGACAGACAGCAGTTTGCCCCAGTGAGCAGGGGCTAGATCATGACTGACAGTAGCCACTGAGGCAAGGTGGGTGCGAGGGTTGGGGGTTCCCCTGGGTGGGGAGACCCAGAGCATGGGGGTACTGCTGGGGCAGAACCCTGAGGTAAAGGGCACCGGGGTCCGGGCGGGACACGGGGCCAGCGGCAGGCAAGATGCTGGCCTGCAGAGGGCGCTCCAGGCTGGATAAGAGCTAATTCCCAGGACGACCAGCAGGTGGCACCATGGCGGCAAGTCTTCGCTTCTCTACAATATTCATAAATGATCTGGAAAAAGGGGTAAACAATGGGGTGGCAAAGAGTGCAGATGATGCAAAATTACTCAAGACAGTTAAGTCCAAAGCTGGCTGTGAAGAGTTACAAGGAGATCTCAGTAAACTGGGTGACTGGGCAACAAAATGGTAGATAAGATTCAATGTTGATAAATGCAAAGTAATGCACATTGGAAAACATAATCCCAACTAAATGGTGGGGTCTAAATTAGCTGTTACCACTAGAGAAAGATCTTGGAGTCATTGTGGCTAGTTCTCTGAAAACATCTGCTCAGTGTGCAGCAGCAGTCTAAAAAGCTAACAGAACGTTAGGAACCATTAGGGAAAGGATAGATAGTAAAATGGAAAATACCATAGTGCCACTATATAAATCCATGGTACACCCACACATTGAATACCGTGTGCAGTTCTGGGTGCTCTGTCTCAAAAAAGATTTATTAGAATAGGAAAAAAGTACAGAGAAGATCAACAAAAATGATGAGAAGAGATTAAAAAAACGGGGACTGTTCATCTTAGAAAAGACATGACTGAGGAGGATATGACAGAGGTCTATAAAATAATGAATGGTATAGAGACAATGAATAGGGAAATGTTATTTATCCCTTCACATAACACAGGAATCAGGGGTCACCCAATGAAATTAATAGGCAGAGAGTTTAAAACAAACAACGTAAAGTACAACATACAGTCAACCTGTGGAACTCATTGCCAGGGGATGATGTGAAGGCAAAAAGTGAATTAGATTAATTCATGGAGGATAGGTTCATCAATGGCTATTAGTCAAGAAGGTCAGGGATCAGCTCCTTGCTCTGGGTGCCCCTAAACCTCTAACTGTCAGAATCTGGAAGTGGATGACTGGGGATAGCTCATTCAATAATTGCCCTGTTCTGTTCATTCCCTCTGAAGCACCAGGATACTGATTAGATGGACTACTGGGGTGACCCACTAGCTGTTCTGATGTTCTTAAAGTTAACCATTTGAAAGTATGGAATTTCACCCAAACTACCTAACCTCTGCCTCTGTAGACATGCTAGCCAGCCAGCCTGCATCTTCCTTTGTTTATGGAGCATTAAAGAGGTGCACTACAGACAACTGGAATTGTGATTTATCTCTGGCATGGCTGTCTCTGACATTAAGCATGGTGCAGCCACAGGGATAAGGATGAGGAGAAGCATTACCTGCTGCATGGAGGGGGCTGGGTTAATTAGACAATATATGGAAAGGTCTAATAAGGAATGACATTAGTCTAAATGAGCATGAGCGTGCTTTTCCCATTGAGCCTGAGGGGCTGGAGAGAAGTGCACATTGTGAAGCTCTCAATAGCACTTCCCAGTGTCACTTTGCCCTCTAGAGCTGGGCCTAACACGTCTCTCTTATTAATTAAGCACTTCTGTCCCCGCCACCCTATTTTGCTTCAAAAATACATTTCCTGTTAGATGTAGATAAGTTTGTAGCCGAAAGTTAGAAATTGCTTCCGTTGCTTTGATATGAACGAAGGGCATAATTTACCAGATGCCTGCAAGGTTGTTAATTAAGCAGAGAAGCGAGAGCCTAGCAATTAAAGACAAATTTGCAGACACTTTAGATGGCGAAGCCCCTTCCACACTAGCTGCGCAGCCGGCATCTTCCTTTGGTTATTTACTCCAATGTTGTGTGTTCTCACCATGTACTCCATTGAACACCCAGGATCCATCACACACCACAGAGCAAGGGCCCGGTCCTGCAGGCATTCACTCACAGGCCTAAATGCATCACATTGGCTTCCATGGAACGCTGCATGTGAGTGGAATTAGGCTTCCCCACTCAGCGGACCTGGAGGTACCCACTCTAGGAACGAGAACTGAGTTCAGTCCCTGTGATCCAGTCAGTGCTTGGCCTCTCTGCAGCAGCTTCCCAACCAATGCCCTTTTTAACAGTGGGAGCAGAACTGAGACTCATTTCAGATGAGCCCTGAACAGCCATCAAATGGCAATGCCTTCCAGTCCTACCAACCCAGCCTGCTGTCGATATGAAAATGGCCAGGGGACGTACCGACCATCGCTTTTTCAGATTTCCAGCAGCAATCTTCTCCCAGAGAATGGTTATTAATAGTATTACGGTAGAACTTAGAGACTCCAGCGAGTTTGGAGCCCCATTGTGCTAGGTGCTGTACAAACACTGTGAGAGAGAGCGTTCATCGTACAGCTGGGGAACTAAGGCACAGCAAGGCTAAGTAATTTGCCCAAGGTCACCCAGGAAGTCTGTGGCAGAGACAGAAATTGAATCCAGATCTGAGTTGCAGGCCAGTGCCTTAACCACAAGATCATCCCCCTCACTCAGTGATCTGTGCATCCCAAGTGGGATTTTCAACCATGCTCAGCCTTGGCCTACCTCTGCTCGCATTGACATCCATGGGACCAATTATGGTCCATGCTGAGAGAACTGATGACAACAGGAGCTGAGTGAAGCCAATGATTATGGCCCGTGAACATCCCTCCTGTGATTGAGTGTATCAACCCCACACTGATTAACCATGGGTTCCCAGGAGCCTGAGTCCCATCAGGCCACTGGCTAGCATCTGGAGGGATGTTAGGTATAAATAATGATCAAACCCAGCTGGGGAGGAGCTGGGCCTTCATAAAAGAAGGAGCAGAGGGCAGTGGAAGGAAGGCCATGGAGGAGAGCTGGGAGAGCAATAGCTGGGAGTTTTCTCTCTTGGGCTAATGGCAGAGAGAGAAGCCTGGGAGACCATGCTCTGAAATAAGAGCCAGAAAACACTTTTCAGGTATCTGGCTGAGCCCCAGCAAGATGTGCTGTAGCAAGGAGGGCAGGGGTCCTGGGAAGGAAGGCAGGGGTCCTGGGAAGCTGAGGGTGTCAGTACCTCATTGTGCTAGGCACTATACAACCACAGCAAGAGACAGCCCATGCCCCAAAGAGCCTGCAATCTGAACAGATAAGACAGACAAGAGCTGAGTGGAAAGAGCGGCACAGAAAAGGACTTGCTCAAGGTCATTCAGGAGGTCAATGGCAGAGCTAGGAATAGATTCATATATTTTAAGGCCAGATGGGACCATTATGATCATGTAGTCTGACTTTCTGCATAACACAGGCCAGACCCCCTTACACATTCAGTCCTGCATCCAGCCCATAACCTCTGCTTGAGCTACAGCATCTCTTTTAGAAAGATCCTGTCCTGATTTAAAGACTTCCAGTAATGGCGTATCCACCACGTTCCCTAGGGAATTTGTTCCAAGGGTTAATTACACTCACTGTTGAAATGTGCCCCTTACTTCTAGCCTGAATTTGTCTATTTTCAGCATCCAGTCACTGGATCTCATTACGCCTTTTCTGCTAAAGAGCAGGTTAGTATCAGAAATCTCTTCCCTCTGTAGGTATCTGTAGACCGTGATCAAGTCACCTCTTAAACTTCTCTTGGATCAACTAAATAGACTGATCAAGTATCAGAGGGGTAGCCGTGTTAGTCTGGATCTGTAAAAAGCAACAAAGAGTCCTGTGGCACCTTAAAGACTAACAGATATATTGGAGCATAAGCTTTCGTGGGTGAATACAGATATCATCTTCCTTTCCAAATGCAAACGGGTGGACATCATACCAAATGGACTGAAGGTGAAAAATCCATTGCTATCTACATACTGCACAGACCACAGTGAGAGATCATGTGTCTGACGAAGTGGGTATTCACCCACGAAAGCTTATGCTCCAATACAACTATTAGTCTTTAAGGTGCCACAGGACTCTTTGTTGCTTTAAATAGACTGAGTTTCTTGAGTCTAACTATAAAGCAAGTTTTCCAGATCTCAAATCCAAATTTTCAACATCTTTTTCTGAAGTGTGGATATAAGACCTGGACATAGACTTCTGTAATAGTCTGACCAATGCCATATACAGATATTCTTCTTTCTGCTTGTTCTTGCTGGTTCATCCAAAGATTGCACTCACCTTCTTAGCTACAGCATCTCACTAGGTTATCTACCATGACCTCTTAAGTCCTTTTCAACGTCACTGCTTTCCAGTGTACATTAGCGCCCCCCCCATCTTGTAAGTGTGACCTATAACCTTGGTTCCTGCTGTATGACCTTTCATTTGGCTGTATTAAAATGCATGTTACGCAAATAAACCAACCTTACCACGCATGCCAGAGCAGTCTGTATAACAGACTTGTCCCCATCATTATTTACCATGCCAATTTTTCTGTCCTCTGCACATTTTGCCAATAATTATGTTATATTTCTTTACAGATCCTTGATAAAGATATTGAATTATATAGGCTCATGTAATAGCACAGTGAGGACCACAGCAGAAACACCCTGTCAAGGCTGTATCCCTACTTTGAACTTTAGGGTACAAATGTGGGGGCCTGCATGAAAACTTCTAAGCTTAACTACCAGCTTAGATCTGGTCCGCTGCCACCATCCCAAAGCTAATTCCCTTCCCTGGGAAGCCTTGAGAAACCTTTCACCAATTCCCTGGTGAATACAGAGCCAAACCCCTTGGATCTTAAAACAAGGAGAAATTAACCATTCCCCTCCTTCCTCCCACCAACTCCTGGTGAATACAGATCCAACCCCCTTGGATCTAAAAACAAGGAAAAATCAATCAGGTTCTTAAAAAGAAGGCTTTTAATTAAAGAAAAAGGTAAAAATCATCTCTGTAAAATCAGTATGGAAAATAACTTTACAGGGTAATCAAACTTAAAGAGCTCAGAGGACCTCCCTCTAGCCTCAGGTTCAAAGTATAGCAAACAAAGATAAACACTCTAGTAAAAGGTACATTTACAGGTTGAGAAAACAAAGTAAAACTAAGACGCCTTGCCTGGCTTTTTACTTACAAGTTTGAAATAGGAGAGACTTGTTTAGAAAGATGGGGAGAACCTGGATTGATGTCTGGTCCCTCTCAGTCCCAAGAGCGAACGAACTCCCAAACAAAGAGCACAAACAAAAGCCTTCCCCCCCCCCCCGAAGATTTGAAAGTATCTTGTCCCCTTATTGGTCATTTGGGTCAGGTGTCAGCCAGGTTACCCGAGCTTCTTAACCCTTTACAGATAAAAGGATTTTGGAGTCTCTGGCCAGGAGGGATTTTATAGTACTGTACACAGGAGAGCTGTTACCCTTCCCTTATGACACCTCCCCCCCCCCCACTGGATGACAAGCCCACATTTCCAGTTACTTTTTGATATCCATCAGTTAATCAGTTTTTAATTCCTTGGCGTGGGCTGCACTGAGTTTGTAAAGTGCTAAATTTTTATCAGGATGTCATGTGGGACAAAATCAGATGCCTTCCAGAAGCCTATGTGTGTTATGTCAACACAGTTGCCTTTATCAACCAAACTTGTGATCTTAAGAAAAAATGGTATCAAGTGTGTTTGACAAGTACAGAACTAGAGTTGGTTGGAAAAAGTTTACACAGAACATTTTCTATCAGAAAATGCAGTTTGGCCAAAAATGAAATAATGGGAATGTGCCGACTTCTACACATTTTTGACGGAAACACATTGAATCAAATCATTTCCACACACTCATCTTGTTTTGATATTGTTGAAATGGTTGACTCCAATAAAGTTAAAACACATCATTATGATCAGGTAAAATGATTTGCTTCCATTTTATTGTTTCATTTCATTTTTATTTTATATATTTTAAATTATAATTAATGTAAATATTATATTACCATTTTAGATATATTATAAATGCTTTGTCCTTATTGCAATTAAACATTTCAATATCTCTCAACTGAATTTTTTCAGACTTTCTATTCAGGGAAACATTTTGAAGTGGTTACTTTTCCTTCTGATTCTGAATGAAAACACGTTTTCAAATGTCAGAATTTCCCACAAAACAGGAATTTCTGCCTAGGTCTAAATAAGCCCCATCTCTCTTGGGGCTCCCCTCCACTGCCCAAGCCACCAGTATACATTGCCTCTCATGCAATGAATGGACCACATCCTGAAGCACTTTGGAAAAAGAATAAGAAGCTGCTCCTATTAACTCAATGGAAGTTTTGCTTCATTGTGACCTAATGGTGAAATTCACCCTCAGAACAGACTTTGGGATTTGGCTCAATGTGAGAATGGAGCAAGCTCTATGGCCCATTTGCCCTTTCCGAGGAGATGGAGAGTAAGGGTGAGAGGGATTCCATAGATTTCTATACGTTGCTTTGTGTCTGCAGCATAGTTTTAAGGATTGGGTTTACAGAAGGCACACGTTTCCTGGCTGGTGACTTCAAGCTAAAGTCACATTCTATTTGCCTCTCAAGGAAGAGGCAAGTCCAAGCAGGTGGCATTTATATTGGGCAGTGCTTTTGATTTATTTTTGGTTCTTTAATTGTGATCATGGATATTTGATCTTTAAATGGAAGGTTGTATGCCAGTCTGGTGCAGCCCACCTGGCTCCTAGGAGCTAACACGGTGATCCTTCTATGTTGCAAAGCTTGAGAGATGAGGAATTAAAAGTTTTAGTGTCAGCAACACTGTAAACTGGCCAAATAATTGTAATCCCCCCTTAGGTGGGTCAGCTGTAGGTCCTGATCCTGCAACCTCTAGAACTACAGCAAGGAGTACTGCCTCCTTAGCTGAAGGACTAGACCCCTTAGGTCAAGGGCAGTAATGGCCTCATAAATCTCTATATGTGATTCAGGCACTGGAAGGGGACAAAGAGTCCCACTGGTTTTAATGTGGGTTGCACAGTCATATTCTGACACCTCGCCTCAGCTGGCTTTGCAGGCAGAGATCCTTTCAGCCTCTCAGTTCTTCCTTTGGTACGTACAGCAGGTGTGACCTGAACTCTCAGCTTTCTCTGCACCACACCGGGTGTCCGATGAGTCTTGACAGGGCAAAACACATATCCCCAGAGGCTGCCCTGCCCTGTGGAAAACCCTGGCCCAGCAACGCCTTTGATTTTGGCAGTTGGTTCCTTTGATTTGTGGGATACACAGTGATAAAAGGGGGCTGGGGAGGGGAGAGGTAGGAAACAAAGAGAAAGAAAGAGTTTGGAAGGGAAAACTGCAAGAGGCACAACCGAGGCTACCGTCCACACACAGTATGCCAGCCCTTGAGAGAGGCTTTACACACCTGGTTGCACCTGGAAAGTGTCCCAAGCCCAATTTGAAATGAGTCCCAGCTGGGGAAGAAGCTGGGTGGTTAGTGGAAAGGCAGGGAACCCAGGGTAGGAGGAAAGTGGCAGTGAGAAAGGAGAGACATGAGGGTGCTGCAGTCCTTGTCTTGGGAGGAGAGTGTGGAACGCTGGGCAGGGTCAAGGCAGAAGCTTGGGTGGAGGATTTGCCTGAACAGAAAGCCTGGCAAGTGGTTGGGACATATGGGGCTCAGCTGCTAGGATGGAGCTGAGTCCAGTGGTGAGTGCTGATAAAAAGACAGACTCTGGACTGCCAAGGAGAGCTGGAGCTGTGGGAGGTGTCCAGCTAGAAATGGAGCACGGGAAATTTCAGAGGAATGGAAGGTGGAGCCTGTGGCGGACAGAAGCTGAGTTGGGGGTTTCCTGGGGATTCGAGGGGGAGTCCTGTGATTCCTGGCCCTGAAAGAGGGGTGACCTTAGAGAGGCTGTGGGAAAGCCCTGCTGGCAAGCTAGGGGAGGAAGGAATCTAAGGAGGCAGCAACGAAGAGCCTGATGGAGCAGCTCTTGGCTGCTGGTTGTAGGGTCTGTGGACTGGACCTCAGTGTAGTGCCCCTCACTGGGTAGGGTGGTGTGAGGCCCCTGACATAAGGGGATCAGGACAGTCTAAAGCCCTGAGAGGAGGGTGCGAGGACCTTGGGGCCCAGAGCTGGGGCCAAAGAGCAGACGTAAGGAAAGGGACTGCTGTTTGTGGGAATGTTACCCTGGACGGGGTGGGACCAAAGTGCAACCTGGCCAAAGGGATGCTTTATGAGAAGAGGCAGATTACCATGGGACTCGAATGACCATTGGCAAGGGGCACTAGAGAGGAACGAGCTGCTGCACCATGCCCAGCCAGCGGTGTATGCTGGGATGCTAATGCTTTGCCACTCTAAGGACCACATGGGCAACATGCGACCTCCCACATGGTCACACCGGGATGGCACATACTGCATTAGTCATGTACTGACACAGGACTGAAAAGGTTTGGGGGTGGGGGGGTCAGACAGTGGTTGTGCCTGTATCTCCTCTGAGGCTAGGTCTACACTACAGGGGGGGGGGGGTCGACCTAAGATACGCAACTTCAGCTACGTGAATAGCGTAGCTGAAGTGGTGTATTTTAGGTCGACTTACCTGGCTGTGAGGACGGCGGCGAGTCGACCACTGCCATGCCGCCGTCGACTCCGCTTCTGCCTCTTGCAGCAGTGGATTTCCGGAGTCGACGGAAGAGCCATTGGGGATTGATTTTATCGCGTCTTCACTAGACGCGATAAGTCGTTCCCCAATAGATCGATTGCTACCCGCCGATTCGGCGGGTAGTGAAGACGTGCCCTGAGATTTGCTTGAACTTGTATCTCCTCTGAGCAGTTGGGATATTTCTCCTCCCCTGCCCCCTTGTAAACAATGTATCAATCCAGCAGAACTGCTGCCTGCTCATCCCAGCTTGAAATGTGCAATCAGCTTTGTGTGTGTGTTGGGGGGAGGCTGAAGCATTGAGATTGGAGCAGGGGCTGAGAGTTCCTTCTCCCAACCCCGAGCTCTTTACCATCAGAGAAGGCAGTGGAGCCAGGAAGCTGCGCCTGCTGCAGCACCCAGTTCATGGGACAGATCTGCCCACGGGGAAGCCTGTTAGCATCAGACTCATATCCCAGGAATTATGGAGGGTTGAGAACGTAATAACGGCCACACTGGATCAGACCAGTGATCCATCCAGCCCAGTATCCTGTTTTCCAACAGTGGCCAATTGCCAGGTGCTTCAGAGGGAATGAACAGAACAGGACAATTTATCGAATGATCCATCCCGTCATCCACTCCCAGCTTCTGGCAGTTGGAGATTTAGGGGCACCCAGAGCATAGAGCTGGTCCCTGACCTTCTTGGCTAATAGCCATTGATGGACCTATCCTCCATGAACATATCTAATTCTTTTTTTAACCCGGTTATACTTTTTGCCTTCACAACATCCCCTGTCAATGAGTTCCACAGGTTGACTGTGTGTTGTGTAAAGAAGTACTTCCTTTTGTTTGTTTTAAACCATCTGCCTATTAATTTAATTGGGTGACCTCTAGTTCTTGTGTTATGTGAAGGGGTAAATAACACTTCCTTATTTACTTTCTCCACACTATTCATGATTTTATAAACCACTATCATGCCCTGCCTTAGTTGCCTCTTTAAGATGAACAGTGCCAGTCTTTTTAATCTCTCTTGGAAGCTGTTCCATACCCCTATTCATTTTTTGTTGCCCTTCTCTGCACTTCCCCTCCTTCCCCCATTCTAATACCTTTTTGAAGCTGAGGGGTCCAGAACTGCACACAGTATTCAAGATGTGGGTACCATGGATTTATATAATGGCATTATAATATTTTCTGTTTTACTATCTATCCCTTTCCTAATGGTTCCTAACATTCTGTTAGCTTTTTTGACTGCCGCTGCACACTGAGTGGCTGTTTTCAGAGAACTATCCACAATGATGTCAAGATCTCTTTCTTGAGTGGTAACAGCTAATTTAGACCCCATCATTCTATATGTATAGTTGGGATTATGTTTTCCAATGCGCAATACTTTGCATTTATCAACATTGAATTTCAGCTGCCATTTTGTTGCCCAGTCACCCAGTTTTGTGAGATCCCTTTGTAACTTTTCACAGTCTGCTTTGGACTTAATTATGTTGAGTAATTTTGTATCATTTGCAATCTTTTTCACCTCACTGTTTACCCCTTTATCCAGATCATTTATGAATATGTCAAACACCACTGGTCCCAGTATAAATCCCTGGGGGACCCCGTTATTTACCTGTCTCAATTGTGAAAAATGACAATTTATTCCTACCCTTTATTTCTTGTCTTTTAACCAGTTACTGATCCATGAGAGGACCTTCATTCTTATCCCATGACAGCTTACTTTGTTTAAGAGCCTTTGAGGACTTTGTCAAATGCTTTCTGAAAGTTCAAGTACACTGTATCTTCTGAATCACCCTTGTCCACATACTCATTGACACCTCAAAGAATTCTAGTATATTGGTGAGGCATGGTTTCCCTTTACAAAAGCTGTGTTGGCTCTTCCCCAACATATCATGTTCATCTATGTGTCTGATACTACAGTAAAAAACAGAATTTTCAATCAGTTTGCCCAGTACTGAAGTTAGGCTTACTGGCCTGGAATTGCCAGCGTCACCTCTGGAGCCTTTTAAAAAAATTGGTGTTACATTAGCTACCCTTCAGTCATCTGGTACAGTGGCTGATTTAATCAATAGATTACATACTACAATTAGTAGTTCTGCAGTTTCACATTTGAGTTCCTTCAGAACTCTTCGATGAATCCCATCTGGTCCTGGTGACTTATTACTGTTTAGTTTATCATTTTTTTCTAAAACCACATCTAATGACACCTCACTCTGGGACAGTTGCTCAGATTTGTCACCTAAAAAGAATGTCTCAAATGTGGGAATCTCTCTCAGATTCTCTGCAGTGAAGAGTGATGCAAAGAATTCATTTAGCTTCTCTGCAATGGCCTTGTTTTCCTTGAGTGCTCCTGTAACACCTTGACTGTCCGATAATATTTCTGCATCCTGTCCTGACGTGACATATTGGACTCAATAGGGGGACAGTTGAAATCCTCCATTATTATTGGGTTTGCTGTTTCTGTAGCATCTCCAATCTCTCCCTGAGCATTTCACAATCAGTTGGTGAGATAAACAAGCAAATATTTGGTGACCCTTCAGATCCAGTGCCTCGCCTGGCTGATATGGCTCTTGGCCTGTCTTTCTCCTCCTGTTGTGCTCCTAATTCCAAGGGACCTCTCCACATCTGGGCACTGAACCTCCACAGGGAGACACAGTACTCACTCAGCTCCCAGATGCTGGTCCCAGGATGCACTGGGTTCAGTGGGACACTGGAATGGAGGCAGCCCCTGCTTGGGGTGCTCCAAAGTCCATCTCAGTCCCCCTCTGGCTGCATGTTCAAATGGTGGAGATCCCTTTATGACCACATTCTGTTTAACTGTGCCAAGGGCCCACACCCTGCAAGCTCTCCCAAGGTAGCTGCTCTGCACTGAGCCTATCCAGCTGCTGTGCAGCTAAATTGGATCGTCATTAAATTACCACCTAGGCTAATTAATCAATCCCATTGTTGTGGAGATGAATGGCACTTCTGCAACACTCACAGCTTCCATAAAAACACTCACAGAGTGACTGGAAACTTTTTCCTGTGTCAGTGTTTGTTATTGCCTCTAATAGGAATCTCACCCTTTTATTTGCTGTGGACAGAAGGAGTCCAGCTCCTAGCTCTTGGGGTCTATGATTCCCAGCAACAGAGGAACCCTTGTACAACCAGCAGGGTGCCTGTGCTGATTATCTCAGGAGTCAGATATTCCTTCGACTGGAGGAGGGGAGACAGTTCCCTATGGCAAGACACTTAGAGGTGGGTCAGGCATGTTACCTAGCAGCTCTGTGTTCTTAGGGAACCAGGGCACAGTACCCAGCCTGTCTGACTCATGAAAGACCCGCACCCCCGCAGCCTCTGCTTGAACCAAATCTGCATCAGAAGAAAAACTTACAAAAAGCAATGAAAAGGCAGTGGGAGACACACCTAAACCCCTGGGATAAGGATGACAGGATTAAGGAAACTCCCCTAGCCTCATTTGCATCGAAGATGGGACAAGGAGGCATCTCCATAGCATATAGAATGGAGAACAGAGATTCCAAGGCAAGAACCGCATGGAACTCTGGGACCAGAAAAGCAGGGAAGCACTGCATGATGGGGGATCTCTGCTCCAGCTGTTAATGAACCCATGCCTGCACACACCCAGCTCAGTAGTTATCAGACCAATTCTAGTAATAAATCCTTCATTGGTATCCAAAATAGTGAAGCTCCCTTATTGCATTGTGAGCTCCCTCCAAGGAACACTGCCCAGAGCCAGGAATAGAATCATAGAATATCAGAGTTGGAAGGGACCTCAAGAGGTCATCTAGTCCAACCCCCTGCTCAAAGCAGGACCAATTCCCAGCTAAATCATCCCAGCCAGGGCTTTGTCAAGCCGGGCCTTAAAAACCTCCAAGGAAGGAGACTCCACCACCTCCCTAGGTAACGCATTCCAGTGTTTCACCACCCTCCTAGTGAAATAGTTTTTCCTGATATCCAACCTGGACCTCCCCCACTGCAACTTGAGATCATTGCTCCTTGTTCTGTCATCTGCCACCACTGAGAACAGCCGAGCTCCATCCTCTTTGGAACCCCCCTTCAGGTAGTTGAAGGCTGCTATCAAATCCCCCCCTCATTCTTCTCTTCTGGAGACTAAACAATCCCAGTTCTCTCAGCCTCTCCTCATAAGTCATCTGCTCCAGACCCCTAATCATTTTTGTTGCCCTCCGCTGGACTCTTTCCAATTTTTCCACATCCTTCTTGTAGTGTGGGGCCCAAAACTGGACACAGTATTCCAGATGAGGCCTCACCAATGATCATGTCTAGCCTGAACAAAACAACTTTGGTATTCTCCCTAGTTTACACATAAACAAATCTAGTGTTCTCCCTTGAACCATTGTTGTTTCTCTGCAAAAACCCCTACCCATGCTCAAGTAAGTGTTCTGATGCCTGGATCCAAAATCTGCATCAGTTCCACTGGGACTTCACCTTCTCCTAACTGACTGTGCTGGCAGCTCTGCCTGTCTCCAGCACTCTGGACCCTCAGCTACTACCACCTGGGACCCCTGATCGATTCAAGCTTCATGGAGTGGTGAGAACCCATCACTCTCTCTCTCTCTCTCTCTCTCTCTCTCTCTCTCTCTCTCGGTATAGCCTTCTGACCCTGACTTGTGTGATCAGTTATAGTTTTGTAAACCTGACTTTTATAATCAAATTTAAGTTAGATTTAATATTATAACTGTTTTGTTTGTTTGGCTGCCCTATGGTTATTACCTGGCAATAAATAACTTTCATGATTAAACTGGTTGCTTCTCTCCACCTCCCTGTGGGTGTTTTTTGGTTTCCTCATTTACTCTGCAGCAACACTCCTCATACCTAAGCTAAAAGATCCTTGCAGTGCCCAAAAATACTGTGGGGTTTGCTCATCAAGTGGGTTATTACCAGAACAATTGTAACATGAAAATTGGGATAGAGACGTGCTGAACCTGGGACATATGAGGGTGGCAGCTTAGAAGGGCTGCTCGACCCTGCCTGCTCAGTCATGCTCTGTTTGTGTGTGTGTGTGTGTGTGTGTTTATCTGATTCTGGAGCTGGAAGAACCCAGCCCTGGGTAACCTAGGTCCTGCAGGATAGCTCCATTGGGAGGGAACTTGCAGCAGGGAGAAGTAGAGCTCCGTATGAGAACACAAGTGACACAAACAGTACATTGATAGAATTACAGACCCCCCCACATCCAGAAGAGTAACCCTAATAAATGAGCATACCAAAAGTAACGGGCAAAGCTGGTAACAGGAAGGAGAGGTTGGTCAATCCTGCTCAATGGACTCCGGGCACCTCTTGAAATAGACCCTAATAGTTTGCCCAGTTGCAGAAGGGTTGGTGTCTTGAATGGAGAATGAAGCTTGTCTACACTTGAAATGCTACAGCAGCACAGAATGTAGCTACTGCCTACACTCATGTTCTCCCATTGGTGTAGCTAATCCAACTCCAAGAGATGGTAGGTAGGTTGACAGAAGAACACTTTCGTCGACCTAGCACTGTCTACATCAGGGTTTAGGTCAGCTTAACTATGTTGCTCTGGGGCGTGGCAACGTAGCTGGGTCGACCTAACTCTTTAGACTCCAAAGTTTAGAGCATTAACTTGGTAGCTGGGTCTAAGTCCTTCCTCTGAGCTTGACCAGATTACTGGGGCTCAGATCCTCAAAGGTATATAAGCACCTAACTCTCATTGAAATCAAGATGAGTAGGTGCATAAATGCCTTTTTGAGGGTCTGGGCCTTCATCTCTCTGACTCGGTTTCCCCTTGTACAGTGGGGATACTAGCTTTGCCCTGCCGCTTGGGGTGTTGTGAAGACAGATGCATTGATGATTGGAGGGCCTCTACTTAGTAAGATGGGTGTATACCATGTTTCGGCCCTTTTAATGTTTGAAAACTGAAATAAAACAACAGTTTGATTCAAAACAAAGCTGCCCATTTTGGGTGGAGGGGGACCCCAAAAGTCCAGTTTCAAACCAAGTGAACCCTTCTTTTTGTTTTGTTTGAAATGTTCTCCTGGAAAATATTTACCATTTGTTTGACTGGCCCTAACTGGGTCCCACTGAGCAAAAGACAAGAGCAACATAGGCTATGTCAACACTGCAGACAGAGGGGTGATTGCAGCTGCAGGAGGCATACCCAGGCTAGTGTTACTCTAGCTAATACAGCTAAAAATGGCAGAGAGGTGCAGTGGCATGGACCTGGCTCAGGCTAGGAATGCAAATTCATGTATTCTGAGTCCCAGCTGGGTTTGTACAGCTCATGCTGCCGTGTCTTCACTGCTGTTTTTAGCTGCATTAGCTAAATTAAAGCTAGCACAGGTATAGGTATGTCTAGTTGGTAGCCGGTATCAAGTGGAGTGCCCCAGGGGTCGGTCCTGGGGCCGGTTTTGTTCAACATCTTTATTAATGATCTGGATGATGGGATGAATTGCACCTTCAGCAAGTTCTCAGATGACACTAAGCTGGTGGGAGAGGTAGATACGCTGGAGGGTAGGGATAGGGTCCAGAGTGACCTAGACAAATTAGAGGATTGGGCCAAAAAAAACCTGATGAGGTTCAACAAGGACAAGTGCAGAGTCCTGCACTTAGGACAGAAGAATCCCATGCACTGCTACAGGCTGTGGACTGACTGGCTAAGCAGCAGTTCTGCAGAAAAGGACCTGGGGATTACAGTGGACGAGAAGCTGGATATGAGTCAGCAATGTGCCCTTGTAAAAAGCAACAGAGAGTCTTGTGGCACCTTTAAGACTAACAGATGTATTGGAACATAAGCTTTTGTGGGTGAATGCCCACTTCGTCGGATGCAACGACGAAGTGGGCATTCACCCACGAAAGCTTATGCTCCAATACATCTGTTAGTCTTAAAGGTGCCACAAGACTCTCTGTTGCTTTTTACAGATCCAGACTAACACGGCTACCCCTCTGATACTTGACAGTGTGCCCTTGTTGCCAAGAAGGCTAACCGCATATTGGGCTACATTAGTAGGTGCCTTGCCAGCAAATCGAGGGAAGTGATTATTCCCCTCTATTCGGCACTGGTGAGGCCACATCTGGAGTATTGTGTCCAGTTTTGGGGGCCCCCCCTACAGAAAGGATGTGGACAAATTGGAGAGAGTCCAGCGGCGGGCAATGAAAATTATCAGGGGGCTGGAACACATGACTTACGAGGAGAGATTGAGGGAACTCTTGTTTAGTCTTCAGATGACAAGAGTAAGGGGGGATTTGATAGCAGCCTTCAACTACCTGAAGGGAGCTTCCAAAGAGGATGGAGCTCAGCTGTTCTCAGTGGTGGCAGATGACAGAACATGAAGCAATGGTCTCAAGTTGCAGTGGCGGGAGGTCTAGGTTGGATATTAGGAAACACTATTTCACTAGGAGTGTGGTGAAGCACAGGAATGAATTACCTAGGGAGGCGGTGGAATCTTCATCCTTAGAGATTTTTAAGAACCGGCTTGACAAAGCCCTGGCTGGGATGATTTAGTTGGGGTTGGTCCTGCTTTGAGCAGGGGCTTGGACTAGATGACCTCCTGAGGTCTCTTCCAACCCTGATCGTCTATGATTCTATGTCTATCCAACCCCGATTGGGGTCAAATCTCCGATTGTTGTGTAGACATGTCAGCAGTATGCCTGCCTCTACCTGCGCCTGGGAGCAAATGTCAGATGCGAAACACAGTGTTGCTGACTCACTGTGCCAGATGCAGTGTAGCCAACTACCACTAACTGCAATTTTTCTGAGGGGATGTTTTTGCTGTCAGGAAATGACACTTCCTTCAGGAATGTGTCAATTTCAATGATGTTTGGGGGAGCGGGGGAATGAAACCAAGCATTTCTATGAGATCCTTATTGGAACACTTTGATTTTTCATTTTGAAATTACCTTTCATTTCCCAATTTGTTTTGTTGTCTGTTTATATTCTAAACTAGAGTGAAAATTTTATAAATCAAAACCAGAAGAGAACACTTAGCTTTTTATCAAAATGGATTTTTCCAAAAAATTTATAGGGAATTTTAAAAACGTTCATTTTTGTTCTGATCTGGAACAAACATGTCTAAAATCAACATTTTTTCCCAAAATGAATTCTGAGTTTTAACCAGCTGTAATGGCAATATTTCATGTGGCTTTTTAAAGCCTCAGCTCCTCTAGTCATGTGATTACTTGGGACTCTCAGCTTTCTGTTAAACAGAGTAAGTTTCTAGCCCTCCTTGGGGGGGGAGGGGAGGGGGAGGCTGGAAAATCTGAACCCTGAAGGTTTATAAGTACCTAAAATGTATTTGGCTTTAAAATCATCAGATTTATTTTTTAAACCTGATTTTGGGGTAGGGTGCTGATGACTCTTATTTTAGTTTTTTTTAAACATGTGGGACTGACAATACTGGACATACTGCTCACTATCAAATGGGAGCATCCCTTGGGGACTAGAAGAGAGCTAGGGAGCCAGTTTAGGCTGAGGTCTGTGTTGTGTTGTTGATTTTCAGTGAGCAAATGCCCTGGAATGGAATGAGTTTGGATGCTAACTTGGGTGGGGGGTGTGCTCTGAGGACAGGGTAGGTGTAGGGGACTGTGCCTTTTACAGACCCAGCAGTGTTACATGCTAGACAGTGAGTGCTTTGGATCTATATGTCAGGCAGCCCTTGGGGAGGGTGTGATAAAAGTCTGTTGTCATGATGCAGAGGCATCTAATGCAGAGATGCAACCTGGGGAGCTCAAGCAGAGACTCAGCCCATTTAGGTGGGCTACAGACACTGGTTCATCAGCCAGCCTGCTGGCACAGGAAGTCCTTGGAAACCAGAACAGGATTTTCCCAGATCACATGAGTCACCCACAAAATGGCAGCTGGGTGCATTTGTCTTCCTGATGTTGGCTTCCTGTTTTTCCTTGGCACGTGAGGCAGCTGTGAGGTGTAAACACTTATGCCAAGTGAGGGACGGGGCAGCTGTCGAAAGTGTGAAGTTGAGTCTGCCAGGATTAGTTGGAGATCCAAAGATCCCAGGCTTTTAGGGCTGTCTGATCCCATGGGAGGGGGCAGGACCAAGAAACTGAAGCTAAGCTTGTAGAGTTTCCTGGTGGCCCTCTGCTCAGGTGGGCAGGGTTTTCTGGGACTATGAGTAGGAATCACAGCCTTAGCAGGCTGATCCACAGGGAAGACAGATCTCAGGGCCACGGAGGGTAGATCCCTCCACATTGATCCCCCTGCTGTGACACACATGCCCATGGGTGCCAGATAGGGTGACTAGGTGTCCGGTTTTCGACCGGGACACCAGGTCGAAAAGGGACCCTAGCGGCTCCGGTCAGCACCGCCAACCGGGCAGTTAAAAGTCCGGTTGGCAGGGCTGCAGTGCTAAGGCAGAGTAGTCCCTACCTGGCCTGGGACACCGCGCTGTGCCCTGGAAGAAGCCAGCAGGTCTGGCTCCTAGGCAGGGGGACCACAGGGATCCATGCGCTGCCCCTGCCCCGAGCACCAGCTCAGCCGTCCCATTGGCAGTGCCTGTGGGCAAGAGCAGCACGCGGATCCTCCTGCCCCCACCCCCCGCCTACTAGCGCTGGACCTTCTGGCCACTTCTGGTGCGCGTGCAACGTGGTGTCAGGAGAGGCAGGCAGCCTGCCTTAGCCCCACCACTGCGTCGCTGATCGGGAGCCGTGAGAGGTAAGCCAGAGCCCCAACCCCCTACCCCAGCCCTCAGCCCCCCAAACCTGGAACCCCCTCCTGCACCCCAAAGCCCTCATCCCTGGCCCCACCCCAGAGCCTGCCCCCCCAGCCCAGAACCCTCACACCCCCCTGCACCCCACCCCCCTGCTGCAGTCCTGAGCCCCCCCAACCCAGAGCCCCATTCTGTACCCCAACCCCCTCATCCCTCATCCCACCCCAGAGCTCGCACCCGCAGCCCAGAGCCCTCACTCTCCCTGCACCCCAACCCTCTGCCGCAGCCCAGAGCCCCCTCCCACACCCTGACCCCTCATCCCCGGCCTCACCCACTCCTGCACCCCAACCTCCTGCCTCAGCCCGCAGCCCCCTCCCACACTCTGAATCCCTTAGCCCCACCCCCCAGCCTGGAGCACCCTCCTGCACCCCAAACCCCTCATCCCTGGCCCCACCCCAGAGCCCACAACCCCAGCCCAGAGCCCATACCCTCTCCCACACCCCAAGCCCCTGTCCCAGCCCGGTGAAAGTGAGTGAGGGTAGGGGAGAGCGAGTCACCGAGAGAGGGGGAATGTAGTGAGCGGTGGGGGGGCGGGGCCTCAGGAAAGGGGTAGGGGTATTTGGTTTTGTGCAATTAGAAAGTTGGCAAGCCTAGTGCCAGCTGGCCAAGGGGCCACAGTTCTGTAACTCCTAACAAGCCTGAAAAACTCACTACACCTAGCACCCTGCTTTCACAGTATTTATCTCTGTTGGTGAGGTCTCTAATAAAAGCTTATATCCTACTGATCCTCAAACCATTGCAAGCTGTATTCAGGGAGGGTATTTAAGTAGATGTATAGACAAGACATTTTGAAGCCTGTTTCCAAGGCAGAGCTGACAGGTGGGCTTTGGATCAGGCAAAGGACATTGATTCACCTGTTGGCCATGTACATTAAGCATTGTAAGCCACCCCAAGAGGACCCGCACTTATACAGAGGCACATTTGGTTAGATTTCTGTTGCATCTGTGTCCACACTTTACACACTCCTGCAGTCATCTTTGTACAAAGTACATCTTGTCAGATGTCCTATAAAAACTCAGAATTTGCTGATCAATAATACCATGGCAAAATACAGCATTATTGTGAAGTTACAAACATACACTAGGATCAGGACTAAAAGTATGTTTGCCAGAGAAGTCTGGGGAATGGCCAAACCAGTTCCTCAGAGACAAAGCCCAACCTGTGCCTCAGCCATGTGTAAACAAGGCTGATGGGCCATTTACCTGCTAAGGAGAGGGGACAGGGCAAAAATCTATATCTTAACAAGGAAACGGTATGGAGCTTCCTTCCACACAGTCTGCCTGCAGCCTGCCTGTCACCATGCTCCCAGTTGGAAATGCTTCTCAAAGAGGGGACAGGACTATAAAAAGAAGGGGCATTCCCTCCTCCTCCCTCTCTCTCTGTCCACTGATTCACTTCGCAAGAAGGGACAAAGGCAACAGCCATTAACCAGAAGAAGGGGTCCTGGTCTAAGGAGTTTGGCCTGTAAGACTGTTGAGAGCATGTGGTGATAAATTTTGCTTTGAATTTAACATAGTTTGTTCAGTTAGACACTAGTTGCATTTTATCTTGTAGCCATTTCTGGCTTTTATGCCTTGTTACTTGTACTCGCTTAAAATCTCTCTTTGTAGTTAATACACTTGCTTTATTGTTTTATCTAAACCAGTGTGTTTGTTAGGGAAACTCCATTTGGGGTAACAAGATATGTGTGTATCATTTCAATTAATAAAATGATGGACTGTATATGAGCTTGTATTGTCCAGGAGGGGGCTGGGCAGTACAAGATGTACATTGCTGGGGGCAAATCTAGGACTGGGAGAGTGTTGAGGTCACCCTGCAGTACAACTAAGGCTGGTGAGAGCCATAGTGTGGCTGGCTGACTGCAGCACATGCAGACATAGCTGGGAGTGACTTGCATGATGGAGGCTTTTTGTGAGCAGTCCAGACTGGAGGTTACAGCAACAAAGCAGTGTAAAGGGCACCCCAGGTTAGAGGGCAGGGATG
Organism: Trachemys scripta elegans; assembly: GCF_013100865.1. Lineage (NCBI taxonomy): Eukaryota > Metazoa > Chordata > Testudines > Emydidae > Trachemys > Trachemys scripta. The sequence goes on from NC_048307.1 coordinate 40,680,504, forward strand.
ATGCAGCTACTAACTAGTCTGGATTGTGCCCTGGGTATGTCACAACAACACAGGGAAAAAATAAATTACCCAAGAGGGTTAGCCTGGCTGTGTGCAAAACAATCCCACAGGGCAGGGGGTTAAACAGAAGGCTCCTTCACTGAGGAAGCAAAAGGTGCCATGCTTTTTGTATTCATGACTGTGGGCTCCCTGGCCTTGTTGTGAGATAAACTACATAACATTAACAGGCTAACAACCTTGTCTGAAGTTGAGTCTCCAGGAAGCATGTTACACTTGATTTTATATGGAACCATTTCTGTCTCCATTATTGTCTTTACTCCTTAGCTCTGAAATCGTAGCCTCTGATAATAAACCTGTGCTTGTTTTTACTATACATACATCTCAGTGCTGTGATGTTGCATTGGCGCTGATCCTCAGCTGAAGCAAATGAGGTGTGTGCACTGTTCCTTTGGGGACTGCTTACCTGGTTATTTCTGTGAGTGTCCAGCGGTTCAGTACTGAACTCTGCAGGGGAAGGCTTCAGGAGAGCTCAGGGATTGGAATGCACCTATTGTTAACCTGCCAGGCAAAGTAAGGGCTGGCACAGCTCTGAACAGAGTTCACAGACTGGTGGGGTCAGGGAGCTCATACCCACTTAAGCACCAGCAAGTCTTCCTCTCACAGTCTTGTGATCCATTCTCAGGGTTCCCACCTGGCAGCATGGTCTCTTCAGGAGTGGTGGTTGTGTTCCCATTAACTAGGTCCCCTGGAGTTGTAGGACTGAAGTACAGGAGATAGTCCCTGGCTCCAGCCCTTCCTGCACCCATGCATGGAGGGAAATTCTCTCCCATCGCTATGGCACTACAGCAGAGGAGCTTCTGTGGGGTGCAGGGAAGGGGGAGCAATGTTGTGATATTGAGGCTTCCCTACCAGCTGGCTCTCAGGTGTCACCTCTCTCAAAGCAGAGGGTGTTCATAGACTTTAAAGTCAGATGGGACCATCGTGATCATCTAGTCTGATCTCTGGCACATCGCAGGCCACACAACCTCTCCCCCCCATACATACGCCTGTAATAGGACTAGAACCAATTAGTTACTGAAGTCTTCATATGATGACTTAATGACTTCAAGTTACAGAGAATCCACCATTTATACTTATTTAAACCTGCAAGTGACCCATGCCACATGCTGCAGAGGAAGACAAAAAAACCACAAGGTCTCTGCCAATTTGACTTGGGGCAAAATTCCTCCAGACTCCAAATATGGTCCATTTGACCTTGAGCGGGTGGGTAAGATGCCCAGTCAGACACCTGGGAAAGAATTCACTTTAGTAACTCAGAACCCTTCCCATCTAGTGTGACATCTCTGACCATTTAGGGATATTTGCTACTGGCAGTCGCTGATGGGCCACATGCCATTGTAGGCAATCTAATCATACCATCCCCTCCATAACATTATCAAGCTCAGTCTTGAAGACAGTGAGATTCTTTGCCCCCACTGCTCCCCTTGGCAGGATGTTCCAGAATTTTGTTTCACTGATGGTTAGAAACCTTCATGTAGTTTCAAGCCTAAACTTGTTAATGTCCAGTTTACATCCATTTGTTCTTGTGCCAACATTGGCGCTTAACTTAAATACAGGGACGGAGAGGAGTTATTTATCCCTGTGATGTATTTATAGAGAGCAATCAGAGCTCCCCTCAGCCTTTGTTTGGTTAGGCTAAACAAGCCAAATTCTTTGAGTCTTCTCTTGTAAGGCAGGTTCTTCATTCCTCTGATTATCCTCCTGGCCCTTCTCTGCCCTGTTCCCTGGTCTGAATTAATCTTTTTTAAACATGCAACATCAGAACTGTATGAGGTCTCACCTGTGCCTTGTATAATAGCAATAACACTTCCCTGTCTCTGCTGGAAATACCTCGCCTGATGCATCCTAGGATTGCATTAGCCTTTCCCATGGCTACATCTCATTGGCATCTCATAGCCATCCCATGATCAACCAATACACTCAGGTCTTTCTCCTCCGCTGTCACTTCCAACTGGTAAGGCCCCAGCTTATAGCAAAAAGTCTTATTTTATTCCCTAAATGCATGACTTTGCACTATTAACTCTCATCCCATTTCTATGACTCCAGTTTTCAAAGTCATTCAGATCTTTTTGTATGATATCCCAGTCCTCCTCCATTTTGGCCTACCTCCCAACTCTGTCATCAGCAGATTTTATTAGCACACTCCTACTTTTTGTGCAAAGGTCATGAATGAAAATGTTAAATAAAATTGGTCCCAAGACCAATCCCTGAGGAACACCACTAGTAACCTCCCTCCAGCCTGACTGTTCACCTTTTACAGTATGACCTGTTGTAGTCTCCCCTTTAAGTAGTTCTTTATCCACCTTTCAGCTCTCAGATTAATTGCCATATTTTCCAATTTAACTAATAATTTCCCACATGGAACTGTATCAAATGCCTTCCTGAAATCCATGTAGATTATATCTACTGCATATCCTTTGTCTAACAAATCAGTTATCCTCTCAAAGAAAGAGTTCAGGTTGGTCTGACACAATCGACCCTTTGTAAAACCGTGTTGTATTTTATCCCAATTACTGTTTACCTTTATGTCCTTAACTACTTTATCTTTCAACATTTGTTCCACTAAGCAATTCTCTGACCATTAGTTAATACAAGGGATTATGTCTGCTCGTCTCTGGGCCCAGCCAGAAGAGGGTGACATCACATACAGATGAGCAGTTCATATTCCATCCAGTAGAGGGCAGTAGCATGCAGACATAGCCGGCAGGCAGTACAGGTGTCATTGGAAAAATGGATTTTGAGGGGGAAATGGCCTTTTTCCCCAAGGGGACATTTCTCCAGAAAACATTCAATTTTTTTAACCAAAAACCAACATGTTCTACCCCACACACACATACACACACACACAACCACTTTCTCTCAGTTTTTCCTCCCACCCTTTTCCAGTAGCAAACTACAAAGAAGGGGGGAGGGGGGAACACACCAGGAGAAATGGAGAAAAAGGACAAGAAAAATAAAAAATAGGAAATTTCCACCAAAACTTAAAAAAAAATTCCTAAATTCCCCCTGCCTCCTCCCCACACCCAGAAACTACCTTACCATTTCTTGCAGCCACTGTGCCTTTGTAAAGAACACCACCTGTGGTGCTTTTCTGGGGAGGTGGGCATGTCAGCCCAGCTCTGTAACTAACATTCCACCAACAGAGAGATTCATAAGCCACCCTTTTTTCAGCCACTGTCTTACACTCTGGACAGACACAGGTCATTTTAACTCTTGTAAAAGATGTTCCATGCATCAGGATGGAGAAGCATGACTAGGAACCATGCTCCATTGGTACCTAGACAGGGGAAGGAGAGAGAATGAGCAGCAGGCATTTAGGTTGGGCTTTATTATGACGATTACAGTAGCATAGCAGGACCCCACTGTGCTGGGTGTTGCACATAGACCCATAGATTGTAATGTCAGAAGGGCCCATCATGATCATCTACTCTGACCTCATGCCCTTTGCAGGCCACAGAACCTCACCCACCCACTCCTGTAACAGACCCCTAACCTCTGGCTGAGGTACTGAAGTCCTCAGATTAGAGAGATTTCAGTCCCTGCCCTGAAGAGCTCAGAATCTCAGTAGACAAGGCAGAGCATGGTCGGGAGGAACCTGAGGAGAATTGACTTGGCTGAGGTCACACAGCTGGTTGGTGGCAGATAGAGAGCTTGGGCATTGGGGGTCATAGTTCTGGGCCCTGCGCACTATATCACACTGCCTCCTGCAGGAGCCATACAGGTGAAGGCCTTGCCATTGGTAGTCCCCAGGTGATCCTCACTCTTGTACTGGAAGGTGATGCCAGGTGAGTGCTAGGCACAGACCTCTGTGCAGTGGAGGCATCCTGGGCACCTTACACACCCCTGTCCATGTGTGCAAGTTAAATAAACCACCAGCAGCACATGTGTGTTCAAGGAGAGACACCAACGTACGAGCCTCACCTCCTAGGCACAAGTCCTTCCCTACCCCTGGGCCTCGGTCTCCAAACACATCAACCCCTTGTAGGGTCCTCTGAGAGTTGCTCTTCCTGTCTTCTACTGCTTGGCTATCCAGCCTCTCCCAGGCGCTAGAAGGTAATGCTGCCTTGGCACATGCCCTAGGCCAGTATACTGCACCCCTCTCATTCCCCTAGTCAGTGTTTAGTGTTATCCTCCCAAACTAACTGAAAAACACTGGGCAGTGGCAATCAATCTCCTTCTCACTCACGCCTACCCTTCCTCCTCCCTTTTCATTGAATCATAGAAGATTAGGGTTGGAAGAGACCTCAGGAGGTCATCTAGTCCAATCCCCTGCTCTCCCCAAGCTGCTGCATATCCATCCAGGATCTGCTAACGCTTAACAGGCTGCAGCACCCTTCCCTTGTCACACCCTACAAAAGGAATCTTGCACTGGCTGGATCTGTGGCTTTGGGACACTAAAGCTACCCTGATGGAGTGGAGAATCTGCCTCCCTCCACCTCTCCCCAGTGAACACATCTGCGTTTTTACCCTCTCACTAGTGCTTTCAGACAATTCATTAGCTGCGTTCAGCTGGCTTCCACATGTCCTTTCTCTGGCATGGCCATTCAAATTCAGAATGAATTTTGCAGAAGCTAGCATAAAATCCGATCTGTGCCAGCGCAATTACAGAATGCGCCAGAACCTAGTGTTCTGTGGCTGGGAGGCTGACAAGGATGAGTCTGTGGGGAAAGAAAATAATTGAAAGAATACAATTAGACTTAACATTTACCCCACCCACGCACCCGTGACCCAGTGGGATTTATATGAGGAAAGCTAGTGAGGAGATCAGTGATTTCCCTACACCCACCCTGAATTTTCCCAACACCTCCCCTCCCCCCAGTTTTGTGAACTAGTTACATGCCAATTTAGTGACTGTCTGGAAATTTGAATTGAAATTGAAACATTAATACACACTTTAAAAGCATATACAGTGTATGATAAAATACATGTATCTGAAAAAATATAATAGATTTGAAAATTATGAACATAGACTAGCTTCCTTATACAGCTGTTGTTTTTTATGACAATGTCAGTGCATTCATTTCGGTGATGGCCAACCTAATAATTTCAAATGATGATTTGTAAGTGAAGTCTCAGGCCTTGGCTACACTGGCGCTGTACAGTGCTGCAACTTGCTGCACTCAGAGGTGTGAAAACGCGCCCCCCCCCCGCCCCGAGCGCAGCGAGTACAGAGCTGTAAAGTGCCGGTGTAATCAGAGCCTGCAGCACTGCACGCTCGCTCACAGCGCTGCAAGCTATTCCCCTTGGAGAGGTGAAGTACATACAGCGCTGCGAGAGAGCTCTCGCAGCGCTGGCGGCGCGACTACACTCGCGATTCACAGCGCTGCTGTGGCAGCACTGGGAAGTCCCGAGTATAGCCAAGGCCTCAATGAGCTCTCCCTGACAGCTAGTGATGAGCTGGGGCTGGAGGGAAAGGCTTCAGAACCAGATTGTATTTACATTCATACCTAATCTACCTAGGTATCCAGCAAACAGAGCTGTGTTGCCCAAGTGATAGATTTTTTAAATTAAATTAAATTAAATTAATGGAGATATCCCATCTCCTAGAACTGGAAGGGAACTTGAAAGGTCATTGAGCCAGCCCCCTGCCTTCACTAGCAGGACCAAGTACTGATTTTGCCCCAGATCCCTAAGTGGCCCCCTCAAGGACTGAACTCACAACCCTGGGTTTAGCAGGCCAATGCTCAAACCACTGTCCGTGTACTTTACTTTTTCAGATGGCTTAACAAGCACTTCTTGTCTTCTTCATTTAGGGAGTTAATATAAGTGCCCTAATTAGTCAGCTTCTGAACTGAAGTCTTTGCTTCTTCCAGTACGTTTTCAATGGCAATCTCTCTGATTAAACCAAGTGTAGCGTCCAGTGCTGGACAGAGATCTACTACTGTTGTAGCAGATGCCTGGATGGCATTGTATAATGACCCAAGTTGTTTCAACAGTAGACTTACAAGAGAGAATGGCAATGGTGTTCTCTGAACTTAGTAGCAAAAGTAATCCACCAGCCTCACTACTTAGATCCATCCCATCTTGGTAGATACTTTCCAAAGCTAATAATAATGTTGCAGTAATTTTAAGACAACAGCCAAGGATCATTCATGAGAAAGCCAGTGGATTTTCCCAGGTTGGGCTAATTTGAACTTCTGTCCCAATGTATCGTCTATATTTTCCAAGACGTTCAGTCCTTTTGGACTCTTGCTGAAAAAGAGCATAATGAAGACATTAAATGTATAGCTTTTTTTAAGCTACCCTTTTGAAGATTCTGCAACTTGTACTAGTGCTAGTTGGAGTAGATGGCCTCTGCAGTGTGTATTGGAGAGATTAGAGTTACACTTTTCTCTGAGCAAAGCTTGTACTCCACTATGTCTTCCCGAGAAGTTTGCAGCTCCATCAAATGCACAAGCAGCCATCTGCTAACTCTTCTAAGATGTGGGTTGTCAGAGATGCAGCCGATGTGTCTTCTATAACCTGAACACCTAGAAATTCATCTACTGACTTATCACTGATATCAAGATAACATAGGCAGTGACTTACTACTTGATACCCATTTTCATCCATGCATTTATCAGCCATGTATGCACATTTTCTGAATGCAGTGAGAGAGTTCTTCACTTTTTCAAGTGCTGAGTCTTTCTTTGTTATACTGCATGCTTCTAACCAGTCAGTTGAGTTTCTTGCAGAAAGATAGCGAGCATTTTCTGGTTTTGATCAGAACCAGTGTCCAACTTCCAGATTAACAATAGACAACGCACTTAATATTGGCCTCCAGTTTGTGGTGTATGGTATCTCTTGGTTAAAGAGAAAGTATATTGTGACAGCCATGTTTGTCCGCATAAAATGTGTTGTGTCTTAGCCTCTGGAAGTGGAGCGGGCAGGCAGGAAGCCACCTTAGCCCCATTGCACTGCCGGTGGTGGAAGCGGGGGCCCCAGGCCCTTTTAAATTGCCCAGGTGTGGCAGGCGGGGCCAGGGGGGATGCTCCGGGGGAGGCACGGGGGGCAGCAGGCGGGGCCAGGGGAGAGACCCGGCCCCAAACTTTGGTAGAGCTGGGCCCCCATGCTCTCATATTGGTGGAGCACGGGCACCACGGGCCCATACAACTTGCTGCCCCTGAGGACATACTGCCTCCCTGACTATTGTCTTGACAGAATAATTAAGATTGCTCCAAACTCTGGTTTTAATATGGCCATATGTTTCTGAAATATTCATCCTTTTAAGTGGAATTTTTCCATCCTTGGTTCTTTCTTGCAGTTGACTGTTTCTGGCAATGTTCAACAAATTCCTTTGGCCATTATTTCTGAGTTATGGGAAGGTGAAAGCAATACACTTTTCCCAACTAGAAAACCTCCTAGCCTGAGCAGAACCCAGGGTAGCTGACGTCTGGTGGGCGAAATGTTGTATGTGCAGGGGCCTCCCTGAGGAATAGCATTTTGACGTGGTTTGGAAAATACTGGTTTGATTTAATACAGGTGGTAGATTTGGAGCTTGTGTGCAGGGCATGAGCAGTGGATGTTTTTTAAGGAGAGGCATACATATATAGACATGATCCACAAACAGTGCATGGCAGATGCATCCACCAGAATTGCTAGCAAAGATGAAACACAAGGGCATTAGCACTAGAAGAACAAGGATGCTTCCCCACTTGACCTGAAGGAGTAATTCTGTTAGCAGTAATAGCAGGTTGTTGTAGGTGCTGAACCAACCACTAGAGGGAGACACAACCACACCTAACAAGCCATTGTGTACTGTAAGGGACAGTTGGTGGGCCTCTGCAACTGTCCGCTACATCAGAGAAGCCAAGTATGGAATAGGCATTATTTATTCCAATAGGGCTCATGATAGCCAAGTGTGATCAGGGCCCCATTGTCTCTGTTCAGCACCCAGCACATAGAATGAGACATTATAAGCTCTGGGGCAGTGAAAGGCATTATCCTGGCTGGAGAATTTCACTATTTTGAAATTTTGGTTTTGCTGATTGATTCAGAATGAAAATGAAAAAAAAAATTAAATTCTCCACGCAGCAGAACTTGAGCTCGGGCCCCAGGCCAGTCTGCCTGGCAAGCTGCCCAGAGCTTTGGACCCTAAAAGCCCTGGCCTTGCAGAAGAGCTGAAGCCTTCATTGAGGCCTCTATGCACTACTAGAATACAAATAACAATGATGATCCAGGTTTCTTCTTCTCTAGTAAGCATTTTCTGAGGGAGGTCACATTACTGGCTCTGTCTATGGGAGGGAACAAGTCATAGAATCATAGAAGATTAGGATTGGAAGAGACCTCAGGAGGTCATCTAGTCGAAGCCCCTGCTCAAAGCAGGACCAACCCCAACTAAATCATCCCAGCCAGGGCTTTGTTAAGCTGGGTCTTAAAAATCTCTAAGGATGGAGATTCCACCACCTCCCTAGGTAACCCATTCCAGTGCTTCACCACCCTCATAGTGAAATAGTGTTTCCTAATATCCAACCTAGACCTCCCCCACTGCAACTTGAGACAATTGCTTCTTGTTCTGTCATCTGCCACCACTGAGAACAGTCTAGCTCCATCCTCTTTGGAACCCCCCTTCAGGTATTGAAGGCTGCTATCAAATCCCCCTCACTCTTCTCTTCTTCAATAACCCCAGTTCCCTCATAAATCATGTGCCCCAGTCCCCTAATCATTTTCGTTGCCCTCCGCTGAACTCTCTCCAATTTGTCCACATCCTTTCTATAGTGGGGGGACCAAAACTGGATGCAATACTCCAGATTTGGCCTCACCAGTGTTGAATACAGGGGAATAATCACTTCCCTTGATCTGCTGGCAATACTCCTACTAATGCTGCCCAATATGCCATTAGCCTTCCTGACAACAAGGGCACACTGCTGACTCATATCCAGCTTCTTGTCCACTGTAATCCCCAGGTCCTTTTCTGCAGAACTGCTGTTTAGCCAATTGGTTCCCAGCCTGTAGCAGTGCATGGGATTCTTCCATCCTACGTGCAGGACTCTGCACTTGTCCCTGTTGAACCTCATCAGATTTCTTTTGGTCCAATCCTCCTATTTGTCTAGGTCACTCTGGACCCTATCCCTACCCTCCAACGTATCTACCTCTCCCTCCAGCTTAGTGTCATCTGCCAACTTGCTGAGGGTGCAATCCATCCCATCATCCAGATCATTAATGAAGATGTTGAACAAAACCGGCCCCAGGACCGACCCCTGGAGCACTCCGCTTGATACCAGCTGCCAACTAGACATCGAGCCGTTGACTACTACCTATTGAGCCAATGACCTAGCCAACTTTCTATCATCCAATCCATACTTCTTTAATTTGCTGGTGAGAATACTGTGGGAGACCATATCAAAAGCTTTGCTAAAGTCAAGGTATATCACATCCACCACTTTCCCTATATCCACAGAGGCAGTTATCTCATCATAGAAGGCAATTAGGTTGGTCAGGCATGACTTGAGGTTGGTAAATCCATGTTAACTGTTCCTGATCATCTTCCTCTCCACCAAGTGCTTCAGAAGTCTTGAGCTGACACCCCAGCTTCGTTTTACTGGGTTATGCAGTTGTGTCATTTTCCGGATGAGATGAAAACTGAAACAATGGGAATTTGTCATGATCTCACTGGACTATTTTTCTGTCGTGGTTTTTGCTCGGGTGTCCTGGCTGGATTTTAACATAGGTGCGTTTTTCCCACTTACCTAATATAACTTCCCTCTTTGTTTTCGAGGGGATATGATTTTTTTTTAATTTCCTGTCCTAAAATATTGTGAAGCATTGCTGTGTGCTGTTAAACACCTTCCACACTCCACTTGGGAAGTGAGCCCTATATCAGTAATTTGTACTTGGCTTAGAGAGACAAGGGGTGGGGGGGAAGAGAGGGAGGTGATATCTTTTATTAGACCAGCTTCTGTTGGTGAGACAGACAAGCTTTCGAGCCACACAGAGCTCTTCTTCAAGTCTGGGAAACTAACTCAGAGCATCTCACCCACCTTGGGTCTCTAATGTCCTGGCACCAACTCGGCTACAACAACACTGCACACTTGACTTAGGGCTTATCTATACAGCACGGCAATGTGCACTAGAGGGGCCTCAAACCATCATCCAAAGCCCAAGATTTGGTGGTGATGGGGGACTTCAACTATCCGGATATATGTTGGGAAAATAACACAGCGGGGCACAGACTATCCAACAAATTCTTGGACTGCATTGGAGACAACTTTTTATTTCAGAAGGTTGAAAAAGCTACTAGCGGGGAAGCTGTTCTAGACTTGATTTTAACAAATAGGGAGGAACTCGTTGAGAATGTGAAAGTAGAAGGCAGCCTGGGTGAAAGTGATCATGAAATCATAGAGTTTGCAATTCTAAGGAAGGGTAGAAGGGAGAACAGCAAAATAGAGACAATGGATTTCAGGAAGGCAGATTTTGGGAAGCTCAGAGAGCTGATAGGTAAGGTCCCATGGGAATCAAGACTGAGGGGAAAAACAACTGAGGAGAGTTGGCAGTTTTTCAAAGGGACACTATTAAGGGCCCAAAAGCAAGCTATTCCGCTGGTTAGGAAAGATAGAAAATGTGGCAAAAGACCACCTTGACTTAACCACGAGATCTTGCACGATCTAAAAAATAAAAAGGAGTCATATAAAAAATGGAAACTAGGACAGATTACAAAGGATGAATATAGGCAAACAACACAGGAATGCAGGGGCAAGATTAAAAAGGCAAAGGCACAAAATGAGCTCAAACTAGCTACGGGAATAAAAGGAAACAAGAAGACTTTTTATCAATACATTAGAAGCAAGAGGAAGACCAAAGACAGGGTAGGCCCACTGCTTAGTGAAGAGGGAGAAACAGTAACAGGAAACTTGGAAATGGCAGAGATTCTTAATGACTTCTTTGTTTCGGTCTTCACTGAGAAGTCTGAAGGAATGCCTAACATAGTGAATACTAATGGGAAGGGGGTAGGTTTAGCGGATAAAATAAAAAAAGAACAAGTTAAAAATCACTTAGAAAAGTTAGATGCCTGCAAGTCACCCGGGCCTGATGAAATGCATCCTAGAATACTCAAGGAGCTAATAGAGGAGGTATCTGAGCCTCTAGCTATTATCTTTGGAAAGTCAAGGGAGACGGGAGAGATTCCAGAAGATTGGAAAAGGGCAAATATAGTGCCCATCTATAAAAAGGGAAATAAAAACAACCCAGGAAACTACAGACCAGTTAGTTTAACTTCTGTGCCAGGGAAGATAATGGAGCAAGTAATTAAGGAAATCATCTGCAAACACTTGGAAGGTGGTAAGGTGATAGGGAACAGCCAGCATGGATTTGTGAAGAACAAATCATGTCAAACCAATCTGATAGCTTTCTTTGATAGGATAACGAGCCTTGTGGATAAGGGTGAAGCGGTGGATGTGGTATACCTAGACTTTAGTAAGGCATTTGATACGGTTTCGCATGATATTCTTATCGATAAACTAGGCTGTAGTGAGGCCGTATTGGCGAACCGGGAAGTGGGCGGGCTCACCCGCCCACTACGAAAGGCCCCTCCCCCAGCCTAGCGGGAGGGACCACTGGACCCAGTACCAAATGATTACTTGGGACAACTAATAAAAAACAGGGAACAAAGTGACGGTCAAAGGTTCAAAATCAGGGAACCGGATGGGGACACCGAGCAGAGAACCCCGGACAGCGCCCACTGCTCCTCGAAGGTGGCAAGGGAGCCAGCGGACGCTGCCCAGTGGAACTCCGCCCGGAGACGTGAGACCAAAGAGGTATAAAAGTAGGCCCCACAGTCGCAGAGCACCCCCCCGTCCAACATCTTCTCCCTGGTATTATAGATGGTGAGTTTGGCCAGGGCCAGGAAGAGGTTGACGAGGAGGTCCCGCGACTTAGTGGGGCCACGGACAGGGTGTGCATAAATAAACAAGTGCGGGGAAAAGTGTAGCCAGAACCTCAACAAGAGGTTCTGGAGAAGCCGGAAAAGGGGCTGCAGCCTGGCGCACTCAAGGTAAGCGTGCGCCAGGGTCTCCCTAATGCTGCAGAATGGGCAGGCCTCAGGAATAGGGGTGAACCGCGCCAAGTACACGCCCGTGCTCACGGCCCCATGAAGGAGCCGCCAACCAATGTCCCCGGCGGGCCTTGGAACTAAGGTGGAATAAAGGCTGGCCCACCGGGGCACCTCACCCTCCACAGGTAGCAGATAGTCCCTCCACTTGGTGTCGGGGCGGGACACGAGGGTGAGGTGATGCAACGTGTGAAGCACGAGTGTGTACAGGTAGTCCCTAGGCGCGGTTCGAAACCGGACCGGCTGCAAAGCGCGCAGCCGGCTCGGATTATGGGAGCCGGGGGGGCTCACGGAACAGGGGCCCGAGAAAAAGGTCCAGAGGGCCCGGGGTGAGGGGTGGGCGGGGAGCACCCTCCCGCAGGGCCCGCCACAGGAAGCCGAGAGCAGGAGGTGACAATGCAGCGCCCACCTCCTGGAGTACACGCAGAGGGGTCGCGAGGGTGGAGAGCCCCATGCGCCGACCAAGCGCGCGGGGATCCACCCAGTCCCCTCTGGTATAGTCCAGGAGGTCTCCGACTCTGGTGGTTGCCGCCAGGACCAACCTCCGGCTCACCGAGGGTGACTCCGCCACCTGCACACGGAGATCGGGATTGTGCAGCAGGGGCTCCGCGAGGAGATCCGCACCCTCGGTGGCCACAATGGACCTGGTCACCGAAAAAAGCTTCCAGGTCCGGAGAAGGTCCTGGTAGAAGACCGGCAGCTCCGAGAGGTCTCGCGGAAAACCTCTCGGATGAAGAAAAAAGAGCTGCCGGTCATATCGGAGCCCTCGGAGACGGCGGAGGAAGGCGTGCGCTAACGTGCTCCATGCCGGACTACCTTCACCATAAAGGAGGCTCTGCAGGGCCTGGAGGCGGAAGACATGGACCTGGCTACGAAGGCAGACCAGGCCCTGTCCCCCCTCCTCCAGGGGAAGACTCAGAACCCCTGCAGAGACCCAGTGCAGTCCGGGCCAGAAGAACTCCAGGGCTATCCTCTGGAGCCTGGCCAGGAGTTCCGGGGTCGGGATCAGGGTGTTGAGCCGGTGCCAGAGCATGGACAGGACAAGCTGGTTCAGCACCAGCGCCCTCCCCCGCAGGGAGAGACACCGGAGCAGTCCCGTCCATCTCCGCAACCGCTCACGCACCCTGGCCTCCAAATCCAGCCAGTTCTCCGGCGGAGAGGGATGCGTGGCAGAAAGATAAACGCCCAGATAGAGCAGCGGACCCGCGCTCCACCGAATGGCTTGAAGCGTGGGTGGGAGGGAGCCCGCCTGCCAACCGTCCCCGACCACCAGGCCAGAGCTCTTGGCCCAGTTGACCCGGGCGGAGGAGGCGGCCGAATAAACGGCCTGGCAGGCCTCCACCCGCACCAGATCCTCAGGGTCCTGGACCACAAGGAGCACGTCGTCGGCATACGCCGACAGGACCAGCCGCAGCTCCGGCTCCCGGAGCACCAACCCCGCTAACCTCCGGCGGAGGAGGCAGAGGAAGGGCTCGATCGCCAGAGCGTACAGCTGGCCCGAGCGGGGGCACCCCTGCCGCACTCCCCGCCCGAAGCTGACCGGCTCAGTCAGGGTCCAGTTGAGCCAGACTAGACACTCCGCCTCAGCGTAGAGCACCTGGAGAAAGCCCACAAACTGGGGCCCGAAGCCGAACGCCCGCAGAGTGCCCAGGAGGTACCCGTGGTCCATCCTGTCGAACGCCTTCTCCTGGTCCAGAGACAGGAGGGCGAACGACAGACCATCCCTACGTCCCAGCTCTAATAGGTCCCGGACCAAGTACAGGTTGTTAAAGATGCTCCGGCCCGGGACGGCGCAGGTCTGGTCGGGGTGGACCACGTCCGCCAGCACGGACCCCAGCCGCAGCGAGATGGCCTTTGCTACGACCTTATAGTCCGTGCTGAGGAGCGAGATGGGACGCCAGTTTCGTAAATCGCGGAGGTCCCCCTTCTTCGGCAACAGGGCGAGCACTGCTCGCCTGCACGAGAGAGGGAGGACCCCGCTCTGCAAGGACTCGGCCCAGACGGTGACGAGGTCTGGGCCAAGGACGTCCCAGAACACGCGGTAAAACTCCACGGTCAGCCCGTCCAGGCCTGGAGATTTGTTAGTGGGCATGAGCCGGAGGGCCGCCGAGAACTCAGCCAGAGAAAGAGGCAGCTCCAGCCGGTCTCGGCTGCCCGCGCTGACCGTCGGGAGCTTGGTCCAGAGCACCCTGCGGGCTTCGGCGTCGGTCGGATCTGGGGAGAAAAGAGCGGCGTAGAAGGCCCTGGCCCTGCCACGCATCTCCTCCGGATCCGTGAGGGGGGCGCCGTCCTCCGCCAGGAGGCAGGTGACATGCTGTTTGGCCCCCCTCCGTTTCTCCAGGGCGTAGAAGAAGCGGGAGCCGCGATCCATCTCCCGAAGGAGACGGATGCGGGATCGAACAAACGCGCCCCGGGCCCGGTGGTCTTCCAGGGCCCGGAGCTCCTCCCGCTTCTCCCGGTACGCCACGCAGAGGGGTGGATCCTCGGGGCCGGAGGCCAGATGCCTCTCCAGCTCCAAAGCCTCCCGCTCCAACTGCCCTAACAACGCATCCCGCCGCCGGCTGGCACCCCGGGTGTAGTTCCGGCAGAAGAGCCGCGCGCGGACCTTCCCCACATCCCACCACCGCCGCGCCGAGGGAAAGGCGCGCCGCTGCCCCCGCCAGGCCAGCCAGAACTCCCGGAAGGACGCCACGAAGCCCACGTCCTCCAGCAAACTATTATTAAAATGCCAATAGGCCGGCCCCGGCCGCTCGGAACTGAGAGAGGCCGTCACGGTCACCAGGTGGTGATCTGAGAACGGGGCCGGCCGGACGCTGGAGGCATGGGCCCGCGCCAGATGAAAACGGGACAGATAAATGCGGTCCAACCGGGAGTGGCGCGACCGGTCGTCCTCCACCCGGACATAGGTGAAGGTGGTGTCGTCGTCCGGGTGGTGTTCGCGCCAGACGTCCACCAGGGAGTGATGGTCTACGATCTCCCTGAGGACGCCCGCGGCTGCCTGGGAAGACTCAGGCCCGGAGCGGTCCCGGTCCTCGAGGGTGGTGTTAAAGTCCCCGCCCAGGACCAGGCACTCGCGAGAATCCAGAGTGCCGAGGAAGGCCGCTGCCCGCTGATAGAAAGGCACGCGTTCCGAGCCCGTGGTCGGGGCATAGACGTTGACCAAGTTCAGAACCAGCCCCTCCACACGGGCCCGGACGTGCAGCAGGCGGCCCGGCACGACCTTGGCGACCTCCAGCACCTCAGGCCGCAGCCCCGGGGAGAACAGGGTGGCCACCCCAGCCGAATGGGCGCTGAGGTGGCTAAAATAAACCCCATCTCCCCACTCCAGCCGCCAGCTAGCCTCGACGGCCGGAGCCATGTGGGTCTCCTGCAGGAAAATCACAGAGTACCCCCCCTCCCAAAGGAAGGAGAGCACCTGGCTCCTGCGGAGACCCACCCTACAGCCCCGGGTGTTCAATGATGCAAAGGTGGTAGCTGTCATGCGGAGGGCTGGGGCAGATCCTCACAGGTGGAGGGACCATCGGCCTCCAGCGGGCCCCGCAAGATCCCGGTTTCGACTCCGAAGGTCAAAAGGGAGTCGCGGAATCTGCGGGCCCGCCGATAGGCCGCGATGTCCCGCCGACCGGACCCCCACCCCTCCCCCAAAAGCGCCTTCACGGCCCGGAGGACGAGATGGAAGTCCCCCCAGCGCTGAAGGGCGAGCTGCACCTTACCCTGGGAACCACGGGAATCCGATAGAAAGAGGCGCAGCTCATCCCGCAGCGCGGAGGGGGAGGCAGCGGCCAAGCCGCCGCCATCCTCTGGCGGGGCCCCTGAAGGGTCCTCGCGGCCCACGGTGACGGACAAACAAGGGGCCGAGCTCCGGCGCTGCTGCGCTGGGCAGCCCGTCCCCATCCCCGGCAAAGGAGAGGGCGGCTGAGGGAACAACGCAGCCCCAACAGTGGCAGGAAGGAGAGACACGAAAACCGCCCCCTGAGGGTTGTCTGCAGGCAACGGAAATGCGACAACCCCGGGGGCGGCAGTAACACCAGAGGTGACAGAAAGAGACACCTCGGGGACAGGATCTGGGGCAAGGGTGGGAGTAGGGGCGGGGCTCGAGGCGGGAACAGGGACTTGGGCAGGAGAGGGGACAGGATCAGGGACGGAAACGGGAACGGGCTCCCCATCTCCCGCTGCCAAGCCGCTAGACTGCGGCTCCCCTCGGCCAGGGTCTGCATCCGAGGGGACGGGGGCAGCAGGGACAGGGGAAGCCGCAGGGGCAGGGACGGCGGAAGGGGCAGGATCGGGGACAGGAACCGGCCGCTCAGCAACAGCCGTCGCCCCAAGGGGCTCGGCGGCCGTGCACGAGATGGGAGTCGCGGCCGGGCTGGCAGGTAGGGCTAAGGGTTCTCCCAGGACTAAATCGGGGGCGGCAGAGTGGGGCGAGGAACTGGGAGCAGGAGGGGGGAGCAGGACCAAGCCAGCACCCGGATCGGGGCCCGCTGGCGGAGGGTCGTCCTCCCCCTGGGTAACCGGGGTCAGACCCAGGGCCTCGATCTCATCGAAAATGGAGGTGAAAGCGGTCCCCTCGGCCCCGGCCACCTCCCCGCCAGTCACAGGGACAAGGGCCGCCCCGGCAGCGGCAGCGGGGGGCACAGACGGAGCAAGGGCCGGGAGAACCGCTGCTGAAGCCTCCTCAGGTGTGGGCCCAACAAAAGGGACAGAAGTTTCCCCAGCCGCTGCCACGGCATCCACGGTCTCCATGGCCGGCACCTCCCGCTGGGCACCGTCCGGGGGCGCAGAAACAGAACTAACAACGTCGGCCCCCCGCGGCATCTTTCGGGGGGCCTGCTCTCCCTCCTCATCAGAGGGGAGGGAGAGAGCCCGCGACCTGCGGGCGCCGCGCTTCCCCCGGACGGTCACCCAGCCCCCCAAGGTGGAAGAGGAGGTGGAGGGCCGGTCAGCAGGGGCGGGGCCAGAGGGCAAGGGCGATGGCTTCGGGGCTCGGGGCGGCAGGGGCGGAGGGACAGCAGGGGGGAGGGAAACCTCCCCCTGGGGCGGGCCCTTCCCCGCGGCCGGTGGGAGCCGCCCCGCCCCCTCCTCCACATGCCCCGCCGATCCAGGGTCGGCGACGGCAAGGCCCGCCCGCCCGGCCGTCTCCGCGGCCAGAGCGGGAACCGCGGCAGAAGGAGGAGGGGCGGCGGCAGCAGCAGTGTCCGAACCGCCAGGGTTGCCGGCGATGACAGGGCCGGCACCCTCCCGGGCCCCGGGGGTCTCAGACGCCTCTCCAGGCCGGGCCAGGGGACAGTCCCTCCGGACATGCCCCGGCGCCCGGCAGAGGAAGCACCGAGCCTCCCCCGTCGAATAGTGGACCCGATAATGGGCCCCCCGGTAGGGCACCAGGAAGGACCCCTCGAGCGCCACTCCGGCACCCGCCGCCGGTGGCAGCTGAAGCTGGACCTGCCGGCGGAAAGACAGGATGTGCCGGAGGGCAGGGTCCTTACAACCCAATGAGAGAGGGCTCAGAATGGAAATGGGCTTCCCCAGGGTGGAGAGGGCCGGCAATAGGGCGGCATTGGGGAGGTAGGGCGGGACGGAGGTCAAGAGCACCCGTACGCCCAGGTCCTCCAGGGGTTCCAAGGGCACAAACACGCCTCCCACCGCCAGGCCTCGTTCCACCGCCTCCTGCGCAGCGGCCACCGACGCCAGGAAGAACACGGCCTTCCCGTACATCTTGGAGGCCGCCACGATGGCCGTAGGCCCCACCACCCTCGCCAACGCCCGCACATAGGTCTCAATGTGGGGCGAGGCAGGCACCAAATGGCAACGGACGCCATGCCTCCTAGTCAGCGAGGGGAAGGGGCCGTGGTCACCAGGGACAGGTCCAGAGGCGGCGGTTGGGGCGGACGACGCGGTGGCACGCAAAGAGGCGGCGGCCACCTGGGCGTATGCTCTGGGGGCCGGAGGTGGAGCGCCACCAGAGCTGGTGAAAGGGACGGCAGGAGAGGGAGGGGCCGCGGCCGGTGTTGGGGCCGCAGCGGGGACTGTAGCCCCGCCCGCAGGAGGTCTGGCTCCACGGGCGGGGCCCTTGCCCTTCTTCCTCCCTTGGCCCTTCCTGCCAGTGGAGGGGGCAGCCGTGGCAGCGGCGGTATCCGGGACAGGGCCAGCCGAGGGGCCAGCCACTGGGGTGGGCGGGGACAACAGGGCAGGGGCAGGGGCAGGGGCAGGGGCAGAGTCCCCCGCCATTACAACCTGCAGCCGCTCCTCCCCTCTAGGCAAAAGACAAAACAAGGGAAAGGCAACCACTCCCCCCCGCTAGGCTGCAGGCTGGGGAGGAGGGTGCCAATGGAGAGGGCACACAGGAGCGAAAAGAGAGGGGTGGGGCACAGGTGCCAAAAAAAAGAAAGCCGGCTCCCCCGGCTACACTGGGGCGGGGGGGGACTACAACAACAGTAAAAGGGGGGGTGAACAGTGCAAAAGGGGAGGAGCGACAAAACGGGGGCACAAGCGCGCGCGGGGGGGCGAAGGGGGGGGGTGCACCGGAGCAGCGGCTCAGAAACAGAATGGAATGTCCATCCAGCTGCAGCCCAAGGACAAGGAGGGGTAGGAGGAAAAACTCCAGCCAGCCGCAGCCCAAGGACAGGGCCGGGAACACAGCCAGCAGGCTAGGAACCGAGGGGGGGGGAAATGGGCACCAAAAAAATAAACCGAAGGGGCTCAAAAGGAGGGGGATAGGGTAGGGCCAACTAATACAAAGGGGGCTACAGGGAGGGGACCCCACCAGCGAAACGCAGTTGGGGGGCAGGAAAAGTCCAGGGCGGGGGAAAAGGTGCACCCACAGCGCTCGCAAAGCGCAGGCTCTGCTGTTCACTGCTGCAAGTAAACAGTCCCGGACGATGGAAATGGCGGGGGGAGCAAACAGCCCCGCCGAGGGGCGAAAAGCAGGTCCAGGTGGCACGCGGGGCGGTGGAGGGGTTGTCGGCAGCTGTCGGCGGTGGGGGTGGTGGTAGAGGGGGAGCAGATGGACGAAGGGGGGGGGCACCGCCCCCCCCCCCGCACCCCCTTCAACAGTCCGCTACGGGGGACGGGACAGCAGGATCCCAAGTCGACCTCGGAGCTTCCTGGCAAGCGACGGCTTCCAGTCCGAGGAATTACAAACGAGAGGCTCAGTACCGTCCACACTCCTAACGCGACTGGGGGCACCACCACCCCAGGAGCAAAGATGGCAAAGTCACTCAAAACACAGTCCTCAAACAACCCCCTCCACAATCTCCCGAACCAGGGACGCAGTCTCTTCGCACTCCGCGACGGAGGCAGCGGCTCCCACACAGGAACAACAGCAGCAGCGAGCGGCAGTCAGCCGGCCGGGCAACCGGCCAGGCAGGCAAGCAAGCAGGCAGGCGGGCCCCCAGATGGTATCGGTGTTGGCGTGGGGGGCCGATGCTTCTCCCTCCGGAGGCGAGGGCGAGGGGGGGGGCAGGCCGGCAAGGCCCCCCCCTCCACACTCCTCACTCACGCACGCAGCAGCAGCAGCAGCGGCAGCAAAAGCAGCAGCAAGAGAGGGCCAGGGAGAACGGAGGGAGAAGGGAGCACAGAAAGCCCCAGCCGGCTCCCGACGGCCCCTGAGGGAGAGGAGCCAGAACAGGCACCCAAGTGGGCGGAGCCACTGCCACCTGTTCCCGCCCCCCGGAAGTTAAGGGGCGGGACAGGAAGTATAAAAGCCAGGCCCCAGCTCTCAGTTGGAGCCCAGCGGCTGGAGAGGCCAGACGTGCCGGTGTGAGCTCCGGCTAGACCGAGCCTTCCCAGAGCCAGGTACCCGGACGCGGACGGACCAAGCCTCCCCAGAGCCAGGTACCCCGACGCGGATTGGCCGGGCCTTCCCCGAGCAAGGTACCCCGAAGGGGATTGGCCGAGCCTGCCCTGAGCACGGTACCCCGAGGAGGGGCTCGAGCGCCTCCCTGACCCGAGACCGGAGGAGCAGCCCGACCCAGACGACCCTCTGCGAGCTGAGGAACCCATGGTGTGGGACCCCGCTGCCGAGCCCAGCGATGAGCAGGTACCAATGGAGGGGGAGATGGAAAGTAGCCCGGGGGTAGCTGACCCCAGTCTGGCTACAACAGAGGAACCAATGTCGGTGTGTTGCGGTCAGGACCCCACCGACACAGCGGCAGACTGACTGCCGCTCTTAGGGCCCCGGGCTGGGACACAGTGGAGTGGGTGGGCCTGTGTCCCCCCTGCCACCCCACTTACGGGTGGCAGCCTCCCTCTCCAGCCAGCGCTCCAGCCTCATACCTGAGCTATTGTTTGTTGCTCCGCCCTGCCTAAGGACTTGGGGTGTCCTGAGTCTGTTAGTGCTCAGCTCCTGATACAAGGCCCTGAGCCCCTGAACTATTGTTTGTTGCCCCGCCCTGACTGAGGGCCTGGGCTTACTAACTTTGTTAGTCCTCAGCTCCTGCGACCCGGATTTGAACCCCCCTGAACTATTGTTTGTTGCCCCGCCCTGACTAAGGGCCTGGGCTTACTAACTTTGTTACTGCTCAGCCTGCAGGAAGGTTCTGAGCCCCCTGGACTATTGTGTGCTGCCCCGCCCTGATTGAGGGCCGGGCCTTAACTCCTGACTTTTACTGCTCAGCCTGAAGGAAGGTTCTGAGCCCCCCTGGACTATTATGTGCTGCCCCGCCCTGACGAAGGGCTTGGGGCGTCCTGAGTTTGTCAGGGCTCAGCTCCTGATCCACGGACCTGAGCCCCCGAACTATTGTTTGTTGCCCTGCCCTGACTAAGGGCCTGGGCCTAGTGACTTTGTAAGAGCTCAGCCTTCAGGAAGGCTCTGAGCCCCCCCTTGGACCCTTGTGTGTTGCCCGCCCTGAGCTAGCGCGTGGGCTTGACTGACTTTGTAATTCCCAGCTCCGGCAGTGAGGACCGGAGCCCGGACCAGAGTTGCTGCCTAGCCCTGACGGAGAGCGGTAGCTCCTTGCAGAGGCCGTATACCTTTGGCCTAGCCCCTGCCAGAGGGGCAAAACCCCGAGACCGATCCAGGCCGTGTAGTGAGGCGGCCTGGCTCCCGACGGCCCTGAGAGGGCCCGACCCCCGCACCGGACCATTACATAGGCAAATACAATTTAGATGGGGCTACTATAAGGTGGGTGCATAACTGGCTGGATAACCGTACTCAGAGAGTTGTTGTTAATTAGGGTTACCATATCTCATAAATAAAAAAAGAGGACCCTCCACGGGCCATGGTCCCGCCCATTTCCCCACCCCTAGCCCCACCCCAACTCCGCCCCTTCCCCCACCCTAACTCCGCCCCCTCCTCCCTCCCACTCCCAGCCAGGGGGAAAGGGCTGCCCCAGTGCTACCAGCATCACAGTTTCCCGGGCAGCCCCCAAGCCCTGCGCCCCCAGCCGGCGCTTCCCCAGCGCAGCTGG
>NC_048307.1:40702352-40719617 GCF_013100865.1 Trachemys scripta elegans
GGCAGAAAGGGATCTAGGGGTTATAGTGGACCACAAGCTAAATATGAGTCAACAGTGTGATGCTGTTGCAAAAAAAGCAAACATGATTCTGGGATGCATTAACAGGTGTGTTGTGAGCAAGACACGAGAAGTCATTCTTCCGCTCTACTCTGCTCTGGTTAGGCCTCAGCTGGAGTATTGTGTCCAGTTCTGGGCGCCGCATTTTAAAAAAGATGTGGAGAAATTGGAAAGGGTCCAAAGAAGAGCAACAAGAATGATTAAAGGTCTTGAGAACATGACCTATGAAGGAAGGCTGAAAGAATTGGGTTTGTTTAGTTTGGAAAAGAGAAGACTGAGAGGGGACATGATAGCAGTTTTCAGGTATCTAAAAGGGTGTCATAAGGAGGAGGGAGAGAACTTGTTCACCTTAGCCTCTAAGGATAGAACCAGAAACAATGGGTTTAAACTGCAGCAAGGGAGGTCTAGGTTGGACATTAGGAAAAAGTTCCTAACTGTCAGGGTGGTTAAACACTGGAACAAATTGCCTAGGGAGGTTGTGGAATCTCCGTCTCTGGAGATATTTAAGAGTAGGTTAGATAAATGTCTATCAGGGATGGTCTAGACAGTATTTGGTCCTGCCATGTGGGCAGGGGACTGGACTCGATGACCTCTCGAGGTCCCTTCCAGTCCTAGAATCTATGAATCTAAGTTCTAAAGTGCACCAACGTGTTAATGCTCACTAAAGAACCTTTAGTTCACACCAGCACGGACTGCACAGGCCAGTTAGTGTGCAACATGTTGATGTGCTTTAGAAATCACATCCCTCTGGGGTTCATTGCCGCACTGTGTAGACAAGCCCTTAGATTATTTAGGAACCAGTTGTCTGAAAGTCTCTATAGAAACAGAAGATAATGTTCCTTTATTTTGCTCTCAAAAGAATGGCAAGGAAACCCAGCATCTCCCCTCTAAGTATAAACCTAGATCCTCCTGTATGTAGTGGAGTGCTGTTAAGGATACTTGAAAGCCACCAAGATATGACTAATGGTTCTTGGGGAAAAATGAAGTTGAATAAAACACTGAGTTAGAACGCTAGTGCTTTGTAAGTAGCTCCAGCAGGGAGAATTTATTTCCTGAGCAGACAGGAATTCTCTGGGGACACAGAAGGGGGGAAAAAACCCACAACAACCCAGCAGTCATACAACCTTTTGAATAAACGAAGAGCAACTGCATCTGCAGCTTCTAGCCTCCTAATAAACATTACATCTGTGCCTCTTTTTTTTTTTTTACCCTTTCCTGTGACGTAATTAACGAGGATGAATCGTTGTTACAATAAAATGGATTGCACTGCAATTACTTTACATAATAAACTGGAGCTTCGTAACTTCCTACTGACGGGCTGTGCGGCTCCAACTTGTTGAGCAGTTGATATGATGGTGAGGCTGCGTTACCCGGGGAACCTTTTCTTGTAACATCTTGACAATAACAAGCGAGAGGTGGCGGCCCCCAAGCAGCCATGGCACCCTGTTTCCTGGGCACCATCCACAGCATGCTGGCTATACCACAGCAACAAGCAGTGTCAGGTGTTGAAAGATGCTGTATTTACTGTGCTAGGGAATACAGGCCTCCACTCAGAGAGTGGGTACAAGCGTCCTTCATACAGTATGACCAATATGTCCCATCACCATTCACAGTCTGAGTGATGCTGTATAAAGATGGTTCACTATTAAACAAAAGCTAGAATACATAATGTGCATGATATGCAGCAATACTATATAACATACCTTCAGCGATTTAATAATTAACATTATAGCTATACATAATAGTATCCATATGATTGATTTATATATAATATAGAAATGTAGGACCGGAAGGGACCTTGAGAGGTCATCTAGTCCGGCCCCCTGTAGCCCAGTGGGCTACCTTGCCTCTGTTATATTTACTGCTTTGCATTATATTCAGCAGTAATGCAAGAAACCCATCAGCCTGTATCCTGTAAGACATTAACTTCAGCAAGTTAGCATAAGGTTTGAGGCCTATGCACTTTGAACAGATAAACTTTGCACAGATGAATGGCCCGACAGAAAACCCCAAGTATTTGGGGAGCAGAAAATAGAGTTTAAGGGAAAGTTCTGACCACAGGCACATGAGTCAACCACAGAAGTGTCCTGGCAATAAACTGACATACATAACTGTTACATGAGATACATCTAAGGCTAGCCTGCTTGCTTGCCTATATATCTTTTCTTATACGTTTCTTATTTTCTTATGGGTTTGATTATTTGTTCTATTATAATAGTTTTATAGATCTATATTTGAGTATATTTTGGCTGTAATACAAGGGACCTGCAGGCCACATCCTATATGTTGAGCTAAGGCAAGGTTAGCATAAATATGTTTGGGAACTTTCACCTAGATAGATGGTGATGAGCTAAAGCATAAGGTCCATGTGTGACTGTGACCTTTAATATAGAGGATGCATTAAAGCAGGTTGGCACAGGGGCTTTCCTAAGTTCATACCCTTTTAAACTTAACAGGTACACCACAACTTGGAAAGAACCGAAATAACCAGTTAGGACAAAAATAACAAATGTGATACCTAATCACAAGAGGCCATGGAAACAAATCGCTGTATATGATAAGAAGTTGAGATCATTGATGTACTAACCTATAGGAAAAAGACATAGCGGCGTCAGTGTAACATACTATAAAAGTGGCATCCCAGCCTAGGGGCGGTAGAAGAGAGAGATGTAGTCCTGGGGAAGTGCCAGAATGATGGCCGCTGGTGATGGTGATGGTGATGAGGAAGATGATGACTAACATTTCAGGTTGTTCTACAAGGGATGGTGTGAGTACACGGATGTGCAGATATACATTCTGTAGTATCTCTATCTACCTTACTGAGCTGGAGTGTTTGTGACTGTGCTAAATGGGGGTTCCCAACTATATAATCATTTGAATAATGCTGGGCCTGATCTTGGGGAAAGAACCTGGCAACCCTCAAAGTGATAACTGGGGATTCTTAAGTAATCAATATAATTAATATGTAATCTAAAGATCAGGCAACACCCCTGTGCTGAAGCAGGACTAAGTATTATCTAGACCATCCCTGACAGGTGTTTATCTAACCTACTCTTTAAAATCTCCAATGACAGAGATTCCACAACCTCCCCAGGTAATTTGTGCCAGTGCTTCACCACTCTAAGAGTTAGGGAGTTTTTCCTAATGTCTAATATACATATAGGTACACACACACACACACACACGCACACACAAATGTATGGACCAAATTCTCTGCTAATGTAAAACTTCAATGGAGTTATGCCAGCAGAGATTTTGGCCCTAGGTTAAAAAAATGTTAAGGTTTCATGGCAAAGCATTCCCAAGGAAGAAATGCCAAAGTCATAGTAACCAGGGGCAAGGTTGAAAGAATAACCTTAACCTTGCCCCTTTTTGTACATTCATTGCAATAGTTTTTCACTCCATGATGGAGCACATTTTGTTTCTCACATAACTGATACAATACCAATGTAATCCAATATTTCTACCATCTTTGTGACTCCTTTGTAGAATCTTGGGTTACTGTGTATAGGACACATAGAAAGAGTACAGGCAAATGATTGATAGGTATCATCCACAGAGCCGCAACAGAGTGCAGACACACCAGCGTGAATCTCATGCAGAGGGTGAATTTCTGCCCTGTGCCGAGGGACAGTTCTAGGCCCATACTCCATGTCAGCCTTCATAATAGGACACCGGCTGTGCATAGGCAGGAGATGTTGAGTTGAAACTAGAGCTGGGAGAAAAAAAGATTTTTTGGTTTGCTCGTGTCAGAAACGAGGATGTAGGCGGTGGGGCCGAGTGGTTAGCGCAGTCAGGCAGTGTAGCCAATCAGGCAGCCGCTACAGGCCCTGATTCCTGACAGCTGGCAATGGCAAACAATGGGGAAAACCCACTTTGTTTCAGGTTGACACCAAAATGAGTTTTTTCAAAATTATTGGTGAATCAAAAAGTTTAAAAAAAATCATTTCAGGCTGAACTAAATGTTTTGCTCAACTTGCAATAAAGTGTTTCATTCTGATTTCTAAGCATTTTTAAACATTTGTGAAGTGTTTTTCTAATAAAACTGAAGGAAATTTTGAAACAGAACCAAAAAACTAAACCGTTCATTTCCGAAATGTCAAAACAAAACATTGTGGGTTTTTTCCTTTTTTTTTTTTTTTTTTTTGAAAGATTCTTGTTCACTTGAACCACTTCGGTGAAATTGACATGAACACATGAAATGTTTGACTGGTGCTGAATCTGCACTTTTTTTTTTTTTTTTTTTACCAGAAAAGAGTTTTGGCCAAAATTTTTCCCCAGCTCTAGTTGAAACAGATGATTCTCAAGGGGCCCCGCAGGATCCATCCTGGACTCCAGCAGCCCCAGCTATCCAGCCTTGCTTCCTACAGGGAGATTCCAAACCACTGATACCATATCCCCTAAACCTCTTCAACCATCCTGCTGGCTTCCCTTCTCCATCTATGCTTCCCCTTCAGAGATTTCCCCAAGCCCTCTCCTGCAGGCACCAGAGCTGGACTAGAAGCCTTCTGCAGTGTTTCAGAACCACTTGGTTGAACTTACCAAGTTACAAGCCCATTCATAAATGCCAGTAGATGCAGTTCTTATGAACGAACAACCTACCTGTGCACATTCATACAAACATCTCTTGTAGCTAGAAGTCTCATACGCATGCCCTCGTCTCCTCCTAGGCCACCTCCTGTCACTGCACTGCTCTTTCTTCCAAGCAGGGCTCTGTGCTTTCCTTCGCATCTCTCCCATACACTTGGCATGACCTCCCTTTCCATCTTCACCAGAGACCATCTCCTCCTCAGGTCCCATCATGCTCCACAAAGGGCCCCAGATCTAATGATTATTTGGTGCATCCATCTTCGACTAAATTCAGCAGGGCAGTGGGTGAGTCTGTCAGGGAACATGGCTCTCTGATCAGCCTACACCCCGAGAGCAGCCTGAGGGGGTGTTCTAACCTGTGCCAGCTGGGAAAGGTCCCTAAAGGCCCATCCATCATCTGGGGGTTGCCAGAGCACATCATGCTCTTGTCTTTCCCCCCGCCCACCCCTCCAGAGCCTCACACACCTATCTGCCCTCAGCAGGCTTCTCCCCACCCCACCCCCCCAGCTGTGTGCCTGCAATGCTGGCTCTATGCCTGCCAGTGACCCTCCAAGCCAGGGCGTCCCTACCTAGGGGTGCAGAATTGGTCTCCACTCCCTTTGTGCTGCCTGAATGGGGCAAAAAATCTGTTCCAGTACCTGCCCGCCAAGCCTTGCCTTTTACGTTCACTGCCCCTCACTACTGGCCATTCGATGTGACGACATGCAGGTCCCAGCTTTGGGATCAGCCCATTAGGGACAGAGGGATACCTGTCAGCTCTAACCCCACACAGTTCAGAATGTCTGGGTGTTTTCCCCCAGGACCTTCTCTGCAGTGACTAAGAACAGTGCTAGGGTAAGGGAGTGTGTTACATTTCCAGGTGCCAGATAGGCCAGGAGACTGAGGTGCTGCTGGTCCAGTCCAACTTGCGGCTTAATCGATCTATCCATCCACTATCCCCTTTCCCCCTCTCTTCTCTCCTCTATCACTCCTCACTCTGTTCTCTCTTCTAGCTCATGTTTTTATATGGTACCATCACCATGGCACATGATCTCCTGCCCAAATTATTAAGTGTATGCATAATTCCTCTCTCCCTTCCCCGCAGTGGGGACAGCACCTTGCTGGAGAGGATGGGGAGAAGATGGGTCTATGGGAAACTCCCCAGGTAAGGCCTCTGGCTGTGCAGGAGCAGGTGCTCATTGTGATTCTTGGGATGTGGCCTGAAAGGTGTAATCAAAACGATCTAATTCTGCCCAGGCCCCAGAGGAGGCTGGTCAGCCATCGGTGTCATGAGGACAGTCAGTTCTGTGTGCAGGCATTGAGCAGGACTGCAGTGGCAGGGTGTGGAGATGGAGGGATCCTTATGCGGACTTTTCCACTAGACTGCGCAGGAGACACTGGGCAGAGCTGGACAAAAAAGGGGCAAAAAATAGTATTTTATTTTACAATGATGATAAATTGAGTAATTTTCATTCTGTAGATTTTGAAGAATTGCATCAAAAGTTTGCAAGTTCAATGTTTTTTTCCCTTTTTCTCCCCTTTGTCCTTTGCCCCCCTCTGTTCTTACTCTTTAATCCATTTTACCATTGACAAAGGTGGTTGCGGGGAGGAAAACAAAGGGAGAAAGGGAGGCAAAAGGAAATAAATGGGGGGTGGGGAAAGTTAAATGTTTTTGTAGTAGGAAGAGAGCTTGAAATACAAGCCCTTGTATCAGAGGCCTGGTGTGAGGCCTGAGCTAAAGTAGTGGGCAAGCTTTGCTGATATAAAGCAAAATTAGCAAAAGTCAGGCTGTGAGCAAACGTCAGGCTCTGCCTGCTTGCAAGTTCACAGAATCTGGCAAAAACAGTGCTGATGCTGAAAAAATACACATTCCTAAGACGTGCTAGACACAGAGTACTCATGCAAACACATTCCAGAAGAGGGGTACCAGAACATCCCGATATAAAGGATGGTACAAAAACATTCCCCAAGGATAACAGGAACACACTGACCCATTCTAAAAGATAAGGTCAGGATGACAGTGTGATGAATAGAGATGTTTTAATGGAACCAACATGTACAAGGTGATGGGTAATAATTAGTCAAGTCAGGGGGCAGTAACTAAGTATGTAACTTGTTTGTATCAGGGTATAAAGATGTATCTCAGAGAGAGTATCTTTGTCCAGCCGAGGGGGGACTGGAAAGTCTCTCCATTCACTGAGCTGTGTCTATTGTCATGGGCATACATGTCTTAGTATCCTCGTAGAGTCTGCCAGGTGCTATTTACCGTGCTTTGTTGACAATAAACCTGGCCTGGTACCTTAACGGGTCTTGTGGTCATTGGGCGGTTTGCTTGAGGTCTGCTGTCTGTGCAGAGCTAGGGCAGCACACAGGGAGAACACACACATGCAGCCAAACATCTAACCACAGTTTTGTTTGATCAAAATACCCCACACAATTTCAGAAAAATAATAATAACGCATACTTTCAAAACTTTCTGATTTGGGGGGAAAAGGCCATTTATTAACAAAAATGGTTTCATTATAAAAGTTTCTACCTGCTCTGATATTGGGTGTTAGCCAAGTTATGGCATGCTTTGGGTTGTGATACAAGGGGGTAGTTCTCCTTTTTCCAATAATAACACCTAGCTCTTATCTAGCCCTTTTCATCAGTAGATCTCAAGGTATTTTACTAAGGCAGTAGTGTGAAATTTTTCCACTGAAACTTTTTTTTCAGTGAAAAATCCAGATTAAGAGACCCTGAAACATTCCATGAATTTGTGGCAATGTTGCTGAATTGAATCAGTCTGAAAAAAAAAAAAAACCCTGAAAAAATTCTGACGAAATGGAAATGTTGTGATTTGACATTTTTAAGAGGAAATATTTTGATTTTTCAGTTTGAAATGACTTTGAATTTGGAAATTTTCTTTAATCTTATTTTTTAATAAAAAATGTTTTTAAAAGCTCAAAATCTAAGCAAATCATTTTGTTAGGGGTCAAACAAAATGTTGCTTATGATCTTGATTTTAAATTCACCACATTTTTTTTGAAATTTTTCATTTTTGTTTCGATAGAAAACTATTTTTGTTTCTGACTTTTTGGAATTGCCAGGAAACCAAAAAATCGATGATTTGCCAGACCTGGCAAAAGGGGAAACTGAGGCAGAGAGCAAGTGAGGTGATGTGACTTGCCCAAGGCCATACAAAGGCCTGTGGCAGAGCCGCAAACAGACTCCAGATCTCCTGAGTTCAAGTCCGGTGCTCTATCCATTAGGCCATACTACTTCAAAGGAGACGTGGATGAGCTCAGTTCCAGGAGTTATGGACATTCAGTAGCCAAGAAATATTAGGGATCAGAGCTACAGGCTCTGGCTCAGGTTTCCTGCATTGCATCTAGGGCTTCCCGCTATGTGAATGGGCCATGGTCAGGGAGGGCAGAGGTCATGCTTGCTTTTTGACTATGGCTGCAGAATCTTGTGTGTCTCATATTACGCTCAGATATGTCCCTCCTCGGTGCTCTCTCCATGCAGGGTAACCTACTTAAGTAGACAGGGCCAACAAACCAGTGCTGAGAAAGCAGAGTTTGGCCCTGTTGGAAGTAGAGGCTGAACCATGCTTTGCTGCACCGGGGCATGAGCTTGGCTGAACTCTTATTGCACTGCAGTGAGCCAGCAGCTGGAGACTGCAGTACCACTGGATGCTTTATTTAAGATCATTGGCAAAAGCATAACAACTCCACCAGCTCCTTCCCTTTCTACTTCATCCTCCTTCTTCCCTACATGCCCCGTAGTGTCCCCTAACACCTAGTACATGCACACATTCCCACTCTGTTCACTCTGCATCATCTATCTCCCTCTTGGGTACTGACCTGGCCCCCATCACTGTAGCAGCTGAGCAATTTACCATCTTGAATGAATTTTTCTTCCCAACACCCAGGTAGGCAGGGCAGTACTGTTATCCCCCACTGTACAGATAGGGAAACTGAGGCACAGAGCAGCCCAGGCCTACATCCTCAAAGGTATTTAGGCTCCTAACTCCCATTAGAAGGTAGGTGCCTAAATACCTTTAGGGAGCCAAGCCTACATGCTTTCCCATGGTCATACAGACAATCTTGACAGAGCAGGCATTGAACTTGAGTTCCAGGCTCACACACTCACTACTGGGCCACCCTTCTCAACACCAGTGCAGGCCATTGAGAGAGGGCTGTCTGACTCCGGATGGCACACAGAGCTCTCTTTCCCAGCACAGCAGATGGAGCGCTGGGTGAGCAATCAAATCAGACGTGAACTGCGGCCCCATGGAGGTGCTTGTTTGCTTCTTTCTCCAGAAAAAGTGGCTACTGTTTTACTTCTTAAATTCCCAGAGTGGCAGAGTGCTGGAGTGGGGCGGGAGGTGGGGAGGGGGAAACAAAGACTGAAGAGACAGCTGGCATTCCCTGTCTGAGTAGAACAATCTGCAGCAGATGAAATTTTAGGCCTTGCGGCTGATGGCAGCCCTGGAAAGGATTTGTTCCCCCTCTTAAATAGTCATTGTTTCGGAGAGAAGCGTGCGTAATGAAACCACCCAGTGCAGATTGCTCATTGATTTCCTCCAACTGCGGCATTCAGACCTACTCTGGGCCAAATCTCTCCACACTGCAGCTCCATCCAAGGCAATTGGGACTTGGGCTAGGGATGAGTGTGGCCTGACAGTTTATCACATTGCTCACTTAGGTCCCAGGGAAGAGAGAAGAATGCAGCAGAAAGACCCTTGTGTGTCTGCTACCCACACACATGCTAAACACCCTCCAGAAAAGTGGGTCTTCCCTGACAGCTGCCTCAACGTTTAATCTTTGGGGCCAGATGCACATTCAGATACCAGCAAACGTGCACAATCAGGAAGAGTTCTGGCTGATGAATGGAACTTCACAGGAGGAACAATAGCACAACTTGTACAATCATCAAGGGCAAAATGGAATATCAGCAAATGCTTGAAATGTTCCCCTGATCTTGGAAATTGACAAGGGAAAAGATGCAACAGATTCACATTGGACTTTCCCCTCCCCCCAGGCTGTTTCTCTATTTCTGTGATTAAAACATTTCTGGTTTTATTGGTATTATGGCTGAGGCAGAACCTCTTGAGATGCAAGCTCCTGGGCACCACTACTGCACGGGGCTTTGTGCATTGCCTATAGAGAAGTACCCTTCTCCATACTTCTGGCCCAGGTCTACTTTCCATCAGCAGTGTCGCTGGTCTTCTCCAAAGATGAGTGACCCTGGGTGAAGTCTCCCTCCCCATTGCACCCTCGGGGGCTGGCACCACAGTACAGTGGCAGAAATAGTGGAGTGGGAGCTCACTTCAGTTGTGTGGGTCCTGGCCGAGAAACAGAGAGACCCAGGTTCAAGTCCCATCTTCATGGACCTTGGGCAAGCTTAGCCCAGCTGTAAAATGAAGATGATAGCTGTGCCCTACCTTGCAGGGCTATGGTGGGAATAAACCATTAGAGGTTGTGGGGTGCTCTGATAACGGAGGCTGTCCCAGGGAGGGGAGTTCAGACATACTTGTCAAAGCTGGGCTGCTGCCCTGAAGAGCTCCTGGAGCGCAGGCAGGGGCAGGACTGCTGACTTTGGTGAGTAACGGCTCACTGCGAGGAACAAACAGCTCACAAGCTGGCCCTGACGTAGACGGTACACACTGAAGCAGAGGAGCCAGTGCAGTGGGCTGGGGCTAGTTAGTCTCTCCCTCTATTGCTAGGGCCACAGTCTGCTATGGCCCCCACTGGCCGCACTTTGCCCAAGGAGTGGTTGTCTGTGCTTTGGGGTGAGAGGTCCCCGGGCTCAGTACTTGCTGATGGCCCTAGTGTGGGCTTGCTCCATGACCCATTGGGGAGCTGGGTTAACAGGAGAGGTTTGAACAAGCAGCATGGGGAACTGTGTTAGCAGGAGGGTAGGGATTCCAGAGGAAGGCAGATTGATGTACCAGATCCTCACCCGGATAATACAGAATGGCTCTAGCAGAGCTGAAATGAACGTAACCACTTGGCACCAGCTGGTGGCCCATCTCCCAAGAAGGCAATACTTGGAGGAATGCTGCTCTGGTATTGATTTTGGTATTTCTATGGCCTGCATCACCATAGAGCCCTTCAGCCCAGAAGTATCTGAGCATCTAACAATTATCCATGGATTTGTCCTGACAGTACCCCTGGGAACTGAGACACAGGGCAGATAAACTGGGACTCAGGGGATCTGGGTTTAATCCCCAGCTCTGCCCCTGTTTTGCTGGGTGACCTTGGGCAAGTCACTGCCTCCCTGTGCCTCAGTTTCCCCATCTGTAAAATGGGACTAATGACACTGACCGCCTTTGTAAAACGCTTCCAGATCTAAGGATG
Organism: Trachemys scripta elegans; assembly: GCF_013100865.1. NCBI lineage: Eukaryota > Metazoa > Chordata > Testudines > Emydidae > Trachemys > Trachemys scripta. The sequence goes on from NC_048307.1 coordinate 40,713,323, forward strand.
AAAAGTGCTAGATGAGAGCTAGGGATTATTTTTATTATTATTAAGTGACTTGCACAAGATCTGTGACTCTGGAGCCCCACTCCAGTGGTCTATCCAGTCCCACACCAACCAGCCTACTGACCCAGGTGTGGCCATGGGGCAGCCTGGGGAGGATTCCCTTCCCCCCAAGCAGCGCATCCAGAGGATAATCTTGGTGTCCGTTCTAAGATGGAGGAACCCCTCTGTACAGCTACAGAGCATATTTATCAGTCTCATTTCTCTTGTTTATTGGTGAATTTACTCTGGGAAATTTAATAACCATTTTAGAGTTAATCTCCCTAACAAACCCTCATAAATCCCTTTACCCAGCAGTTTATTAATATTAGCTCCTCTTGCGCAGAAGTGAATTAAATTCCTTTACCTCTTGTTTGGCCTTTGTTCCTCTTGCTTCTCCTTGTCATCGTTAATGGGCTCAATGCAATGAAAGAAGTAAAAACTTCCCAATAAAAAGCCCTCCCCATCCACCACCCTTCCCTGTTGCTCCAGGGCCAATGATGGTTAATTGTGGAAATAAACTCCACTGGCACTGAGCAGGGCGAGACAAAACAGGGCCACAGCATGAGGCCATGAGCCAGGGCCTGGAATGAGACCATGAAACCTCAGCTGGGGGAGGGAAAGGAAGGAGAGGGTGTGACTGCCATGGGTCTGCAGCCAGCTGGGGCAGGGCTAGCGAAAATGGGCATGGGGTGAGGTTAGGAGTAGCTGGGACAGGGGAGTAGCGAGCTGCCTGCCCTCACCTTACGCACACCTTCCCATAACAGCTGTGACTGCTTGGTGCACTAGTGGCGGGAGTGGGGGTGGAGAAGAAGCCGGATCACAGCTCCACTCCTCTCCCCAAGGCTTGTGGTAGAGTGACCAGATGTCCCAATTTTACAGGGACAGTCCCGATTTTTGGGTCTTTTTCTTATATAGGCTCCTATTACCCCCCCATCCCCTGTCCCGATTTTTCACATTTGCTGTCTGGTCATCCTAGCTTGTGGACCAAGGCAGGAATCTGCATACTGACCATACGCTCCTGCATGTACAGAGAAGTCCCTAGAAAGACACCTGCCCTCTGATGGGACAGATGTAGTCCCCTCATCCGCTCTGCCCTCCAGGACGGAGGCTTAGCTGGCGGAATGGAAGTGGAGCAGCACCCGAAGGGGGATTGTGCACATGAGGCATTTGCAGGGAGGTTGCAGGCAGGACTGTCCTTACCCATACGCAAAGTACACAGCTGCATAGGGCACCAGGAAATTTGGGGCACTAAATTTTCTGGTGCCCTGCACCACTGCGTGCTGCTCCAACCCCTGCTCTGCCTCTTCCCCAGGGCCCCTGCCCTGCTCTGCCCCTGCCCCACCCCGCCCCTTCCCTGCCCCAGCCCCACCTCTTCCCACCCCCACCCCACCCCACCCCCACTTCCCTGAGCTCTGCAGCATGGCCGGGCCTGCACTCACTGGCAGCGGGAAGTGCAGACCCGGCCCCAGCCACACTGCCGGTGAGTGCTAGGGGGTGGTTCCCCCCTGCCTCCCAAGCCAGCCCCGCGCCCCCCCATGGAAGCCTGGGCCCCCACACACATACACCCCACGGGCCCCAGAATAGCTAGGGACGGCCCTGGTTGCCGGCTATCCAAGCAGCAGGAAAAGTGGAACCCTCCCATCAGTATGCCTCCTTTGTGACACGGACACACTGTCATGCTCCAAATGGTCACAAATGCAGCTGGCTCACCAGCCTCAGAACTCTGGAGGGACCCCTCCCTTAGCTGGAAAATGGGCCACATCAGCCTCCTTGGCATACCTGCGTAAGCAGGGTCTGAATGAATGCTTCTCTGACAGCTAGCTGGAAGGGGAAGAGACTATGGATGTCTTTATGTAAATACTAGGGTTACCATATGTCCAGATTTTCCCGGACATGTCCGGCTTTTTGGGCCTCAAATCCCCATCCGGGAGGAAATCCCCAAAAGCCGGACATGTCCGGGAAAATAGGGAGGAAGGGGCCGGCAGTGTTCGGCCGGGGGCCGGGCCCGGGGCCAGGGCCTGGCGGTGCGGGGCCGGGGGCTGGCGGTGGGGGGCCGGCAGTGCGGGGCTGGCGATGTGGGGCCAGGGGCCGGCCCGGGGCCGGGGAGACGCCAGGGCCAGAGCCTCTTGGCCTGGGTCGGACGGCCGCCAGAGGGAGCCGCTCGGCCGGGGGGGGCCAGACAGGGCCAGACTCCTCATGCCCCCCCGCCCCAGCCCCAGCTTACCTGCTGCCTGCCTGCTTCAGGCTTCCCGCAAATCAAATGTTCGTGGGAAGCAGTGGAGTTGGGGCGAGGCCGGGAAGGGGCGGGGCGGGGCTTGGGGCAGAGTTGGGGCAGGGCCGGGGCCCCATGGAGTGTCCTCTTTTTGGACACTTAAAATATGGTAACCCTAGTAAATACAGTTTGCTCCTGCTCTGTTTACATATTCATCAGATACAGCCTTGTCAAAGTGATCGACTTTGGCTGGTGTGGGTACAAATGACCTTAGTACTGAAGGTGGGAGTAGTGAAATATGGTTACCAATGTTGTAATTCTTGTAGGAATACAGGAAAGCAGGACTGTGCTTAACCTGTCCCAAATGAGGAGGGGTCACCCTCAGTTGAAAAGTCCTTGTTAAGCAGAATCTTGACTGTCAGAGGTTTATAAAAGTAAAAGGAATAGGGGCAGGTATATGAGCTAGGAGGTTGTATGTGCTCAAGGGTCATCTTCCTCTCTTTGAAGACTAGTACTAAATAGACTTCGTTAGAAGTCTCTTTTGTTATTTAAATTGTTCAATCAGAACTAAAACCTGTTGTAATAGGAACTGTATTGCTACCCTGCGTACCCAGAGCTGACAAATCATTGAGAATTGAAATCTCTTGTGGCAGGACTGGGTTTTCTGCACAGAGCTAAAAATCACTAAGTGACCGGCTGCCAAGGACAGAGCTCTGACAGTGGTGTGAGCATGGTGGTGTTCATGAACCCCCTGCCCACCCCAGCGTGGAAGAAGAATTTATGCAGATGTACCTCTGAACTATGGGTCTGTGTTGACTAGGCACAGCAACTGACTGGGGGGTGTTAATGGGGGAGGGGGTACACAACAAGAACTTGGGTGTTGGAATCGAGAACCTGAAGCAAAGCCCAGCATGCTCTGGGGAGGGTGTCTTGCTTATGCTTTTATGTTTATGAATACCGCTTATGCTGTTTTCTCATATTAACGCTAGGCTACTTTCATTAAAGAAACTCTTTCTACCTCAGACTCTGTGCTTATGAGAGGGGAAGAATTACCTTTTAGAGGCGCCCAAAGGGCAGAGTGAAATTATCCCAGGTTACTGGGTGGGGGCTTGAGCCGGTTTTGGTTATGTTGTTGAAAAGAAACCCTCTAGATATTGAACCCAGCCCTTCTTGCTGCCCACTCCAACTGGCAGCAGGGTTACATTTTTGATAGTCTTTCCTTCTTTTTCCAAGAATGCTGACATCTTTAAGAATTCTACCTCTGAGGCAGGGGCCACTGGGAACTGGCCCCCAGTAACTACTATCTTCCATACGCTGCTGGATGCTACTATCTCACTTGGAACCTGCAAGGATTCCACAGCCACTGGTAGCTCACACAAAACTGCGAAAGCCTTTCCCGCCTTATGAAATCTGCACCCACAACTTGGCAATTCCTCATGGAGTCACTGATTTTCTTAAAGTGGCTTCAATTAAGCCCTCCTCGAAGGCCTCAGGAATCCCCGCTACTAGCAGGCATTTCTTAGCGTCTATATCCATCCCTTTGCACCACTCCTCTAACATGTGGACAGCCATTATACACACTGACTTATTCAAAAGTAACAAGATTGCTTTCCCCAAAATAATGTGATTGCAATGCATTCTTGGAAAAAGAAGGACAGGCTATCAAAAATGTAACCCTTCTGCCAGTTGGAGTGGGCAGTAAGAAGGGCCAGGTTCAATATCTCATTGGTTTCTTTTCAACAATATATCCAAAACCAGATTAAGCCCCCATCCAGTAACCTGGGAAAATTTCACTTTGCCCTCCAGTGCCTCTAAGATGCAATTCTTTCCCTCTCACAAGCACAGAGTCTGAGGTAGAAAGAGTTTCTTTAATGAAAGTAACCTAGCATTAATCTGAGAAAACAGCACAAGCAGTATTCATAAACATAAAAGAATGAGCAAGACACCCTCCACAGAGTATGGTGGGCAGTGTACTTTGCTTCAGGTTCTTGATTCCAATACCCAAGTTTTTGTATTGTGTGCCCCCACATTAACACCCCACTGTCAGTTGCTGTGCCTAGTCAACACAGACTCAGAATCCATAGGTACAGCTGTGTGAATTCTCCTCCCACCATAGGGGTAGGGGGCGAACACCACCATGCTCGCACCACTGTCAGAGTTCCTGCTAGTTACCACTGGCAGCCAGTCTCTTAATGATTTTAGCTCCATGCAGGAAACTCAGTCCTGCCACAAGTGATTTCAGCTCTCAACAATTTTCAGCTCTGGTCAGAAACACAGTCTCACCAACAGTGATTTCAAGGTCTGGGAAGGTATGGTAAACACACAGTTCTAACACAACTGGTTAGTTTAAAATAACAAAAGAGGCTTCTAACAAAGCCTATTTAGCTCTAGTCTTTGAACAGTGGGGAGAAACATGTTAAACCAGTCTAGAAAGGGGATAAAGAGTCCTGTAGCACCTTATAGAATAATAGAAGTATTGGAGCATAAGCTTTTGTGGGTGAATACCCACTTCATCAGACACATGTGGTAGAAATTTTCAGAAGCAGGTATAAATATACAGACAAGAATCAGTCTAAAAATAACAAGGTTAGTTCAATCAGGAAGAATAAGGTCCTTTTCTAGCAGTTGAGATGTAAGCATCAAGGGAAGAGAAACTGCCATCTAGAAAAGACTCTTGGCCCACATACCTACCCACATCCTTCTTTGTTTCACAAGGCTCTGACAGTTGAACCCCTGCTTAATGAGGACTTTTCAACTGAGGGTGACCCCTCCTCATTTGGGACAGGTTAAGCACAGTCCTGCTTTCCTGTATTCCTACAAGAATTACAACATTGGTAACTATATTTCACTACCCCTGCATTCAGTACTAAGGTCATTTTTACCAAACATCTGGCAAAGTTGATCACTTTGACAAAGCTGTATCTGCTGAATATGTAAACAGAGCAGGAGCAAGCTGTATTTACATAAACACACCCATAGTCTCTTCCCCTCCCAGCTAGCTGTCAGGAAAGCATTCATTCAGACCCTGCTTACATGTGATAGTGAAACTCATGTTATGGGGAAAGTCCCTGCAGCCCCTAGGTGGTTGGAGCAGTAGCTGGAGGCTCAGAGATGCCTTGCAGTTGGGAACTCACAGCAATCTTCCCGCAGAGAAGAAAATAGCAATCAGAACCATCCAGGTGAGTGTGGCAACTTAGTAGGGGCCAGAGCTTCCTAGACCCTGTGACAATCAGGGACCAGACACCCTACCCAAAACAAGCAATTTGAATCAATTGTCTGTATATGATATTATTGTACTATACAAGTGTGTTGAGAAAGGTCTTTTATGAAAACCGGTGGCACACCTATCATTAATATCATTCTGAGATGTATGTATGGCTGATGTATAAAAAGTTACATGTGTATGTGTGAAATCTGTTTGGACCAAGCGATCTGAGCGGAGTTAATAAACAAGCCTGCTCTATACAAAGGAGCGTGTATTTCCCTGTCGGGACCTTGAGTACAAGCAAAGAACAATGAAAGGCCATTTGCATCTAACGTAAACAAAGACACACAGCAGAGGAGAAGCACTCAATCTGAGGATACTGGTTAGAAGAACACATTTCAAAGGTGTGCTGGTCTATCCCCCTTTAGTTACCCATCACTTAGGGCACAGAGAGACAGCGCCTCTGGATCCTCTCACCTGAAGGCTGGAGATGCTGGTAACTTGCTGTAAGCGAGACAGAAGCTTGGGCAAAGATTGGAACTTGCTAAATTTAAGTTTTAGTCACTAGGAAGTGATTTTGTTTTGTCTTGTCTTGTCTCAGAGTAACAGCCGTGTTAGTCTGTATCCGCAAAAAGAAGAACAGGAGTACTTGTGGCACCTTAGAGACTAACAAATTTATTAGAGCATAAGCTTTCGTGGACTACAGCCCACTTCTTCGGATGCATATAGAATGGAACATATATTGAGGAGATATATATACACACATACAGAGAGCATAAACAGGTGGGAGTTGTCTTACCAACTCTGAGAGGCCAATTAATTAAGAGAAAAAAAACTTTTGA
>NC_048307.1:40734333-40800002 GCF_013100865.1 Trachemys scripta elegans
CACTTGTCCTTGTTGAACCTCATCAGGTTTTTTTCGGCCCAATCCTCTAATTTGTCTAGGTCCCTCTGTATCCGATCCCTACCCTCTAGTGTATCTACCACGCCTCCTAGTTTAGTGTCACCTGCAAACTTGCTGAGAGTGCAGTCCACACCATCCTCCAGATCATTAATAAAGATATTAAACAAAACCGGCCCCAGGACCGACCCTTGGGGCACTCCGCTTGAAACCGGCTGCCAACTTTGCATGACAGTGTATTTACACCATTTATACATCTCACTAGCATCTTGGGTACCCAAACATAATAATGCTGCTCCCAAGCTCAGAGTGCAAGTTCTAAAACAAAAATCAGGTTACATTTTCCAGAATCTTTACTGGCTACTTAGTCACCCAGATGTTTCCATGGCTACATATCAAACATGCATTGTGAGAATGTGCCTAGTTCTGCTCATCTAACCTTGTCAGGGTGCACCTGCTGGGGTTATTTCACTCTGAAACTGACGAAGATGGCTGGCATGAAACCAACAAGAGGAGGCACAAGAGATGGACATTGGTGTGAAATTGATTGGTGAATTAGGGGCTTTTTTTGTCCTTTTCATTTTCTGATGAGTGCTGCAGGTGAACTTTGCAGTTATGGCGAGGAGGAAAAATGTCCTTATTCTGGAAGAAAATAATATGGCACCCTAATGTACATGCTGCATTAGCATAATAACATATATTAGTGCACCATTAGGGAATAATGTAATACATTTGCTGTACTCTAGCACAGCCCAGATTGCTCCACACTACACAGTATTATTGGAAGGGGTTGCTGGTTCCAGCCTTAATTATGGAGGCATGCAGGCAGATTGCATGCAAAGGCGTGGGCTGGAGACAGAACACCGTGCGGTGCCAGAGACAGAACCTTCCCTTTTATACACCTGCTCTAGGTCATGTTACCTGGTGAGCTGACCTTTAAGGGGGTTGGGGTTCAGCTGCACTTATGCCAGGCTCAGACCATCTCCCCAGGTGAAGGGAATAAGTTCAGGGGTCACAAGATGGGAGCAGATGACTCCAAATCAGGCCTGCTGGGAGTTATAAAGGGCAGTCTGAGCTCAGAGAGCTTTCAGAGAGAGAAGGCTTGGGGAGTGCAAAGAAGGCTGGGCTTTGCAGAGGGATCCTGTGGGAAAGAGGGCAGCTCACCCCTCTCCAGAGTTCCTAGTTCTAGGGCAACTGAGGCGGCAGCAGCACCCAAGGCCAGTTCCCTGCTACACGTCAGTGTAACTCCAGGGGTTTCAGGGTGGTCACACAGGCATAGAGCTGGTGGGGATGGAGAGGCAAGTCCCACAGAGTTAGGACTGAGGGCATGACTACAGTTGCAGATGTAGAGCGCTGAGAGTTAAACCAGCCTTCGGAGAGTGCAGTAGGGAAATTGCTGCAGTCTGTCCACACTGACAGCTGCTTGTGCACGGGCGTAGCCACATTTGCAGCACTTGCAGCGGCTTTGGGAGCGGTGCATTATGGGCAGCTGTCCCAGCATGCAAGTGACTGCAACATGCTTTTCAAATGGAGGTGGGTGGGGTGGAGTGGAGTGTGACAGGGAGTGCGTTGTGTGTATGTGGGGGAGAGAGTGTGGGGTTTTGGGGGGCTGAGAGCATGTCAGCATGCTGTCTTGTAAGTTCAGACAGCAGCAGACCCCCCGTTCCTCCCCCCCACCTCTCTCTCTCACTCACTGCATTCCACAGTAACGGCTTGCATGCTGGCTGTCAGAAACGGAGTTTTGAAAGGGCATTTCCGCATTCCTACAGGAGTTCAAAACAATAACAAGAGTGGCCAGTTGACTTAAGGGGATTATGGGACATTTCCGGAGGCCGATCAGAGCGCAGTAACCCAACGCCTCGTTCACACTGACGCCGTGCGTTGTAGCCAAGGTGCAGCAAATGTTATTCCTCTCGCAGAGGTCGAGTACCAGCAGCGCTGTAGCCGCGGAGTCCGGGTGCTCTACGTGCCTTGCCAGTGTGGACGGGGAGTGAGCTAGGGTGCCCGGAGCTCCTTTATTGCGCTGTAACTCACAAGTGTAGCCAAGCCCTAAGTCTGAAACTACATTCCCATCCTGGCCAAGGCTAGGAGTGCTCTGGGGGCAGCATGCTGAGCTGCAGTGGAAGGGGGGTGAGTTTGTAATGACCTAGAATTACCGCCTGGAAAGATGGGATCTAAGGAGCAAAGGGGACATACTGCAGCACCTGATTCCAAGCAGTGTTACCATATTGCAATGGGCCACTACCACAGGGGGTAAATCCCCCCCTCCATAACATGTTCTCATCCTCACTCTCAGAGCCAAGTCCTCAGATTGAGTGAGTGCAGCCCCACTGACCTCCCCGGCATTCTGCCCAGTTACACCAGCAGAGTATTTGGTTCTATCTGGCATGGTGCAGAATTCCCCCCTCCGATTCAGGACTGTCCCATGGGAATCCCAATGGGTAGTGTCTCTGCAGCAAACCTTCACTGGCTGGAGGAAGTAGGGATGTTGCACCAACTGCATGGGCTGTTGAGATTAGGTGATGCCTTGGAGATGGAGGAGGAAGGGAGGCCTTCAGAAGGCTGGGAGGATTCCTCCCCTGTGGGGAAAAAACACTCAAGGATTATGACCCATCAAGAAAGTGGAAGTGGAATAGAAGACATGAGGCCCATATCTTGCCTACACTTCCTATTGCCCTCATGTGCAGGGCCGGATGAATGTTTTGTGGGCCCAGCACCAAACATATTTGTGGGCCCCCATGGAGGCAATGGAGCCTGGCGCGGGGGGTCGGTCCCCAGAGCGAGGGTCCAGCCAGAGGCAATGGGGCCTGGCATGACAGGGGCACTGTTTACAAACCGGCAGTTGCCAGATGCATAGTGGCCCACCTGGCCCTGTGCTGCCAGGTTCCCCTTTCCCTTGGAGGCAGGCCCATGCTGCGCCACACAGCCCCCCTGGCTAACACCGGAACCCCCAATTCCCTATGGCCAGACCCCCCCCAAACCTGCTATGCCCAGCACCTCCCACACCTGCCCCACAAATGCACAGTACCCTGCACAACACCACCCTCACCCAGCGCCCACCTGCCCAGAGCCCCACCACCAGGGCTGACCTTAGGATTTATGGGGTCCTACACAGTATTATTAAACTGGGGCCCCTATGCCTGAGTTGGGGCACAGCCACCACCCTTGCCCGCAGACCCCCAGAAGACTTCTCCCCGCCCCCCATGCTGACACACACTGAGCTTTGTATGCAGCAAATGCTGCGGCAGCCGGGGCTCGCAGCCCGGGAGGGAGAGACGAGGCACCAAAGGATACTGAGCCGCCCAGCCCGTCTGACGGCAGCGGAGAGTCACAGTTCACCACAGAGACCCGTGTACCCTCTCCCTCACGCAGAATGCGCCCGCCGGTGCATTCGGCTCTGGGAATACGGCCCCTGCCTAAGGAGACAGCAGCGCGCGCTGGGTGTGCAGGAGCCGACCTGCTCTTATCTGCTGTCCTAGTGGTGGCCCAAATTTTCCGGTGCCCTAAAGACAGCCCTGCCCACTGCAACTGCCCAGCACCCCACACAGAAGCTCCATTCCCTAGTGCCCCAACACACACAGATCTTCCCCGTCACCTCACAGCTCAGCACCCCCCAGAGACCCACTCGCCACTCCTTGCCTCCTGGCCGCACTCACTGGCCCTGCTGGGAGGTGACTGTGTCTGCTGGGCTGAGCCGGCAGCGCAGCCAGGGCTGGTCCCGAGGCTGGTCCCGGGGCCAGGAATCGCTCCAGCCCCTCGGAAGTGCAGCGATCAGCCAGGGCAGGGCCTGTTTCGCCTGGGCTCCCTCAAGACCCACTTGCCTGGAGGGGCCCAGGCAAGCCCCCCACACTGTCCCCCCCACACACACACCTGGCTGAGACTGGCCAGGCTTCTGCACCAGTCCCCGGCAATTCAGCTCCGGGGAGACAGGCCATACCCAGAGCCGGAGCGGCGCTGGGGTCCAGCCAGGGGGCAGAGAGGAGCAGGGAGGTGGGGCCAGGGGGCAGAGAGGAGCAGGGGATGGGGCTAGGGGGTGGAGAGGTGCCCTCGGCCTGAGGAGCAAGTGATGGGCTGTGGGGAGCCAGCGAGTTGGCAGGGTCTCGGTGCACAGTGTAAGTGGAGCAGGCTGGGGCCCTTTCTGAACATGGGCCCGGCTCCATGGAGCCGCTGGTGCCATTGTAAACCCGACACTGCTCATGTGCCTTCAGATCCACCTCTCTCTGATGTCATGCAGACACAGATCTCTCGTGCAGTCTCAATCCATAATCAAATAAACATTTGCTCCTTAACACATTCACTCTTGAGAACAACAAAGTGAAACTTCAGACTCCATGTATGGTTCCTTAAGCACATGTTGGAGTCCCATGCTTTAAAGGAATCTCTCTGCTTACATGGCTTCCTGCTGCATAAAGCATTAATTCTGCAGAAAAGGACCTAGGAGTTACAGTGGACAAGAAGCTGGATATGAGTCAACAGTGTGCCCTTGTTGCCAAGAAAGCTAACAGAGTTTTGGGCTGCATAAGTGTTAGCCAAATGGGCTCGTTTCCCCCTGGAGCTGCCCAATTACCCCAAGGAGGCACGGGAGTCTAGAAGACGGCTTCAAGTTCTTTATTGATCAGTCAGCTGAGCGGGTGTCCCCCTCGACTCATGCCAGAGGGAGGAACACACCCTACAAGCGTAGAGCAAGCCTTTTTATATCCAGTAACAAATGACTTAATGTGCATACATTCTGCTGACCTATGGAATTTTAAATTCCTTTCTAGGGGTAAATAGGATACATCTGTTGGGGCCCCCTTGATTGATTGCTTTTCCAGGGGTAGGGGTAATGGGATACATCTGCTGGGCCTCCTTGCTGTTGGGCCTCTTTAATTGATTGTCTTGCTATACATTTATATACGGGAAAAACAGCTGGGATAATAGGCAAGTATTTGGCCTTTGTTCTAACAAGGTTCTCCCCCCTTAAAAGCATTTTGAGAGCCTTATGGCCCCCAATCCTCAGCTTTTACCGGTTGATATAATGCCATCATGCGTTGGCGTACAATTTGATTAGCCATTTGTTGGACTAATGCAATTACACAGGGAGCCACTCTTGAGCCCCCCCACTTTTGGGAGCTTCCAGCAGTCAATGCGGAATCAACGGACCGCCTTTCCCTAATCAAGTCGTCATATACCTTAATTCCTAATTTATTTCCCTGGATTTGGGGTAGTAGAAAGAATAAGGGCCTAATGTACCCAACATAACAAATTCCTGACCAATTTGGAGGCAATTTTCGATAAGCGTATTGCTCACATATCCAGTAACGGCCTTTTAGGGCCCATTGTCCATTCGCAAAGGGGCCATCCCAGATTTCGGGATAGTCCTCGGGGCCCGGTTCTTCGTAATACAAAGAGTTACCCATCTCCAGGGGTCCCCCTAATACAATAGATGTACCGTCAGGATTACAATAGTCACATTTCCAAGCCCCAGCCCCTTTCCTCCAAGCGCAATTACAACCAAATTTAGGGCTATTGGTAGTAGACCAAAAATGATTAAAATGGGTTACCCGAGTTCCATTAGAGTGTTGCCATGCCCACTGATACCAGCGTACCACGTGATCCTTACTGTCGGTATTATCTCGCTGGCAACTTAGAAAGAGGGCATCAAAGAACCCATCTTGTCCAACTGCCTTACAGCCCTCACCAGTATGCTGTTGGTAGGAACATGGTACCCAGCTATGATTAGTGAGTTTTACGTGGGTATGGTTCCATCGTCCTTGATATTTAGAACAGTCATACGTATGGCAACTAGGGTGATCATAGCAGTCAAGTCCTAGAGATAGAGTCCAGTCACATTGGCTTTTGCCCACATACACCCCTTCTGGTTTTGTTCGGTTGAGACAAAGGATCCCTACTTCAGAGGAATAGAGTCGCCAAGGGCTACTATCCTCAGTCCAAACTTCTGTTCCTTTGTGGACTATACTTAAATTACTAATTCACCATTTAGCTTGCACGGGCTGGGCTACCCAAGGCCATTCATCTAATTCCCCTGGGCCTCCGCATACCCAACAGTTACTGAGGTTAAAGGATCCTGCTATTGTCTCCCCTAGCTGTAAAAACCTATTCTCCCAACCATAATAGTGGTGGAAGCATATAAACAAGGATATTAGCAGCAATTTCATTATCTTTTTCTAAACAGTCCCTTTAATCCGTCCAAGTACTGGTACTCCCAGGTAGAGTCTTCACCTGTGCCACCCCGGGCGTCCGGAGCCGGGGCGGGCAGAGGGCCGGTGTCCTCTTCTGTTAGTTCAGTCTCCGGGCTAGGGCTCAGAAACCGCTTTACCCGTGTATGGTGTGTCCATTTGTCGCTCCCGAGAACTTTGACTGCAGTTTGGCTGATGAGTAAGACAGTGTGCGGGCCATCCCACCGTGGTGTAAGGGGGTCACGCCTCCATTTCTTGACAAGGACCTGATCACCGATCTGGAACGGATGCACGGGCTGGTCCAGGGGAAGGGCTTGGAAAGGCACCGCGTACCGATGCAGCTGTAACAAAACAGATTGCAACCCGGAGACCTGTTTCCATAAGGAGTCCTTTCCCATTTCCCAGTTTACATCTTCCCGGAACCCCGGGATCAGGATTCGGGGAGGGAACCCAAAGACCAGTTCAAATGGTGAGAGCTTAAGACCCTTACGTGGGGCCCTTCGAATGCGGGTAAGGGTGAGTGGTAACGCATCAAGCCATTTTAGACTAGACTCTGTGCATAGTTTAGTGAGGGTATCCTTGAGAGTCCTATTCATTCTTTCCACCTGGCCCGAGCTCTGCGGCCTCCAGGGGGTATGCAACCTCCATTGTATACCAAGTGCCTGGGACACCTGTTGGACCACTTGTGAGGTAAAGTGGCTTCCCTGATCAGATTCAATCGTTTCGGGGAGATGGAATCGGGGAAGTATTTCATGCAACAGGGCCTTAGTAACCGCCCGAGCTTGGCAATGCCGGGTGGGGTAACACTCTACCCATCCCGTAAGCTGATCCACAAATACGAGCAGGTATTTATAGCCCCTGCAAGGGGGCATTTCTGCGAAGTCAACCTGCCATCTCTGAAAAGGGTACGTGGCCCAGGGCCGGCCTCCCATTGGGGCGGGAGGGCCACACCCCTTTTGGTTAGTTCGTTGGCAGACGGGGCAATTACTAACTATTCTCTGGGCTTTCATGTGCATACCCAGCCCCTTAAGGGATCGGGTGGCCAAATCAACCATTGCTCCTGACCCCATATGCCCTTCTTTATGCATGTGCTGGAGAATTTCCTGAAGTATCGGCCGGGGGACAAAAATCTCCCCCCCTGGTAATTTCCACCATCCCGGGGGAACCTGCCGGGCCCCCGCAGCCTGTGCGTGGCGTGCCTCCTCGGCTGTATATCGGGGAGGGGGGTTTTTAGCTTCTGTATCTTGGACCAAGAAGACCCATGAGGCCCCTTCCCGTGCGGCCTCCTTTGCGGCCTGATCGGCCAATTGATTATATTTACGTTGTTCAGCCTCCGGGGCCCTTCCATGGGCACGCACATGTATCACGGCAACCCGGAGGGGAAGCATCAAAGCCTCAAGGAGTGTTTTGATGAGACTCCCATGTGCAATTCTTTGGCCTGACGCTGTGATAAATCCCCTCTCTCTCCACAGGGCCCCGTGAGCATGTACCACCATATAGGCATAGCGGCTATCGGTATACAGGTTAATAGTTTTTCCAGCTCCCAACCGGAGAGCCTCGATAAGGGCCACTAACTCCGCCGCTTGAGCGGACAAATTAGGGCTGAGTTTAAACTTGTATAGTCCTTTGTCCTTAATTACTACTGCGGCTCCGGTAAACCGCTTGCCATCTATCACATAGCTGGACCCGTCAACGTACCCCTCAATTTCAGGGTTGGACCACGGCAAGTCTGAGAGATCAGGGCGGGGTTTGGTTTCCTGTTGCAAAACTTCAATACAGTCATGAGTGGGGCTAGTCTCATGGGAAACCTCAGGATCGGGCAGCAGGGTAGCTGGGTTTATGGAGCTAACTGTCCTAAAGGTTAGGTTAGGGGCTAGCAAGAGCCCTACTTCATATCTGGTATGTCGACTGGGATTTAAATGCTTTTCCCCAGCGCCTGTCCCCAGTATTTGAGGCACCCCGTGGGGAACCACAACCTCAGTGTCCCCTCCCAGGGTCAATTTTTCAGCCCTTGTACAAGAAGAGCGGTTGCTGCAACGGCCCATAAGCAGGCAGGCCACCCCTTGGCGACAGGGTCCAACACCTTTGAGTAGTATCCAATGGGTCGCCAGGTTGGTCCCGACCTTTGGCATAGAACTCCAGCAGCCACCCCTCCCCTCTCGTGAACGTATAGAGTGAACTGTCTCCGGGGGTCTGGGAGGGCTAGAGCGGGAGGCTGAACCAAGGCTTCTTTAAGCTCTCGAAATGCTTTTTCCATTTCCCTCGTCCATTTCCAGTGGAGCAGACCTTCTTTAGTCAAAGACTCATATAGTGGTCTGGCTTTTCCCCCATAGTCAGGGATCCAGAGTCGACAGAAGCCAGTCAATCCCAGAAAAGCCCTTAGTTCTCGGGGGTGCCGGGGTTGAGGGCTGTTAAGTATAACCTGGATTCTTTCTTTACCCAAACTGCGACTTCCTTGGCAGAGGTGGTATCCAAGGAAGGTGACCTGCTGCTTAACCAACTGAGCTTTTTCCTTTGATACTTTATATCCCTGTACCCCAAGGTGATTGAGGAGATCTACAGTTTGCTCCTTGCAGACTGTCTCTGTTTCAGTACTCAAGAGCAGATCATCGCAGTACTGAACTATGTTACATGAAGGGTGTTTAGCCAGGAATGGGGCGAGGTCCCTTTTTAACTGGCTGCCAAAAATCTCGGGTGCACAGGTAAGTCCTTGTGGGACAACGGTCCAAAGGTATTGAGCTTTGTAGTGGGTATCTGGGTCCTCCCACTCAAAGGCAAACAGTCTCTGCTATTAACTTGTTAATTTGTCTTAGGTCCTGGACCAACCGATACTGCCCATTAGGCTTAGGCACCCCCATTATTGGAGTATTGTATGGGGCCGTGTCTTCCTTTAACCACCCGCACTGCAAGAACTTTTGAATCAGGGGTTTTAACCCGATCCGAGTGGTTAACTTAAGGGGGTATTGTCGAATTCGGACTGGGCTGCTTCCCTCCTTAAGGGAAATATGCACTGGTGTAGCATTCCTGGCTCGGGCCACGCCTCCTTCCTCCGCCCAGACCTTGGGATTTACCCCCCCACCCCCCGGCAGCTGGCTTCCATCACTTCCCTTACATTCCAGGGAGTGATCTCTAGCATTTATGAGAGCCATCTGGTAATTAGAGGCTTGTTGCTTAGGGATTCTGACTTCCATTGTCCCGTTATCGAATGAGATCTCCGCCTGTAATTTAGTGAGGATATCTCGTCCGAGCAGCGCTATGGGGCAGGAGGGACTGAAAACAAACTGATGGGAAATTTGACGGTCCCCTATTTTTTTACTAGGAGAGGCAAAGTTTTTTTTTTTTTCCAAAGCTGTAGTTTGTCCCTCTATCCCCTGGACTATGGCACGTCCCCGAGCTCTATCTCGGGGGGCCTTATTAAGGGGGAGCAAACTAAGAGTGGCCCCAGTATCAATAAGGGCTTCAATTGGGCGGCCCTCCACTTTAATTTTTACCGTGGGATCCAGGCTGGCAGCTTGTGCTGTCAGGAGGGGCCGCTGGGTCCCCCGACCCCCCTATGGGGAAGACTCCTCCCCTGAACGTCCTGTACTGTTGTAAAGGATGGGAAGGGACGGGGTTTTATCTTTACGTTCCTTTCCCATGGCCTGTCACCGGGGGCATTCATTCTTCCAGTGCCCCTCTTTCCTACAGATAGCGCACTGATTTCAACCCAGGCAGGGGCCCCGCCCCTTCCCCGGTGGCCCTGGCCGTCCCTTAACTTTGTCCCCCCTTTCTTCATATCCTTTCCTTTGGTCCATGGCTAAAACGTGGGCCCCTTTCTTCCGAGAACGGGGGATTCTGTTGCTTCCAATTATATAGCTCACTAGTGGTAAAGGGAACATATACCATAGTGAGATTACCCTCAGGGGCCACAGTTTCCTGCAGTGGACACAAATAATTCTGTTGCAGGGGCCCTTGGAGTACCGGGCCACCCTTGCTCCTGGTGTGGTTAGACACCGGGGAGCTCAGAGAGATCGGAGGGGGCTCCCGTTTGGAAAAATCCTGGTTGCTTGGCTCACCCCTTTCAGTTGAGCCATTATCCTCAGAGGAGGGGGTGGGGATTTCAATGGAGGATACCGGAGCCAGGAGGCCGGGATACAAAGGGGGAGGGGGCATAGGATCAGGGGCAGAAGGAATCACAGTCGGAGGACAGGATTTCTTAACAGGGGGACAGGATTTTCTAACAGGGGCACGGGCCATTAAGGTTTTAATAGTTTGTGATCTACATTTTTGCAACCATGGGGGATGATTGGCCACAAGGTCCTGCCAAATATCTATATAGGGATATTGGTCCCAATGCCCATCCCAGGTCACAATGCTATGTACTGCTTGTACAACCCCTGGTTTGAGCGTCCCTCCCTCGGGCCATTCCACCCCGAATGTCATCCATTCAAGAGTACAGAATTTTACAAGCTTGTCTTTACATAATACAATTCCATAATTAGCCTGGCGTCTAAACGCCTTCCAGTTATCCAGCATACATCCCAGGGGTGTCCAGGAGAAGGTGCTTTGTCCGGACCCCATTATGCTTTACCCAGAGTTTTCCGAGACAGAGATATCAAGAGGGGAAAGAGGTATAGATCTAGTTCTAACTCAGATATCCGCTGGGTCACGAGGTTTGGCTGACCCCCCTTGCAATCAAGATATCCTGGTCATCGGGTTTCCCCTCGCAGGAGTCTTGGGGCGGCTGAAGTCAGCTTAAGCCTCAGACCTGTCAGCAGCACTCATTCATCTTTCACACAGATCCTTTAATCAGTTACAATCTCGGTTTCCAACACACCATTAAGAGGAGAAACAAGATTACCCTTCCTATAAACAAGAGTAATCCCTGAGGTTGCTCCAAGTCCCAATAATTGTTAAAAACAGCCCATGGACTTGTGGAGTTAGTTACGTTACTCATTGGCCGTTATTTGCTTACCCTTTAACCAAAAACACAACAACAAGACATTTACAAAGCTACAATAATGTTAACATACCTTCCCGTATACAGGCTGCCTAGGGGATTTCCACTGTCCAACCCACACCTCGGGGGGCGTTATTCCTCAAACCCAGGAGGTAAACGCACTTACCGCCCGAAGTGGCCGCGTCCGGCAGTCAGACTTCCCCTTCTTCTGAAGCCGTCTTGCTTCCGTGTCCTTCAGAGTTCTCTTTAGAGAGGACACAGCCGCCCCGGCCGATTGTGACGATCCGAGGCCCGAGCAAAGCAACAGCTCGAGGTGGCCACTCCTCGGAATCGCCCTCGGCCGTCGGTCAGTGCCCTCTACAGGGAGAGAAGTCCCTTCGTGGTCGCCATTTGTTAGCCAAATGGGCTCGTTTCCCCCTGGAGCTGCCCAATTACCCCAAGGAGGCACGGGAGTCTAGAAGACGGCTTCAAGTTCTTTATTGATCAGTCAGCTGAGCGGGTGTCCCCCTCGACTCATGCCAGAGGGAGGAACACACCCTATAAGCGTAGAGCAAGCCTTTTTATATCCAGTAACAAATGACTTAACGTGCATACATTCTGCTGACCTATGGAATTTTAAATTCCTTTCTAGGGGTAAATAGGATACATCTGTTGGGGCCCCCTTGATTGATTGCTTTTCCAGGGGTAGGGGTAATGGGATACATCTGCTGGGCCTCCTTGCTGTTGGGCGTCTTTAATTGATTGTCTTGCTATACATTTATATACGGGAAAAACAGCTGGGATAATAGGCAAGTATTTGGCCTTTGTTCTAACATAAGTAGGAGCATTGCTAGCAGATCGAGGGATGTGATTATTCCCCTCTATTCGGCACTGGTGAGGTCACATCTGGAGTATTGTGTCCAGTTTTGGGCCCCCCACTACAGAAAGGATGTGGACAAATTGGAGAGAGTTCAGCGGAGGGCAACGAAATGATTAGGGGACTGGGGCACATGACTTACTGAGGGAACTGGGCTTATTTAGTCTGCAGAAGAGAAGAGTGAGGGGGGATTTGATAGCAGCCTTCAATACCTGAAGAGGGGTTACAAAGAGGATGGAGCTAGGCTGTTCTCAGTGGTGGCAGATGCAATGGTCTCAAGTTCCAGTGGGGGAGGTCTAGGTTGGATATTGGGAAAACTATTTCACTAGGAGGGTGGTGAAGCACTGGAATGGGTTACCTAGGGTGGTGGTGGAATCTCCTTCCTTAGAGGTTTTTAAGGTCAGGCTTGACAAAGCCCTGGCTGGGATGATTTATTTGGGGATTGGTCCTGCTTTGAGCATGGGGTTGGACTAGATGACCTCCTGAGGTCCCTTCCAACCCTGATATTCTATGATTCTATTAATTGAGTTTTGTTGGATTAGGGACTGTTCAGCTACATCATGCAACCACCAGGACTGGCAGGTTTGGCTCAGAAGAGTTTCAAGATAACAATAGCTGAGAATGCTCTAAGCCCATATCAAAGCACATGGAAGAATTGGGTGTGTTGTAGGTTGATTAAAAGGCATCTACAGAGTTGTGTGGAAGCCTGGCACTGGAAGCAGTGAGCGCTAAGTCACAGCAATGAAGAGGATGGTGTTGAGACCCAGAACTGGAATAAGGTCAGTAGTGATCAGGACTTAGTGCATTTCAGAGCTCAGAAGAGTGATGCTGTCCAGGGATGGAATGATAAGCAGTGCTGAGGGTCTCTAGTGAGGGGTTTTGTGAAGGGCGCTAGGAATCATAGACTCGTAAAAGTTAGAGATGGAAAAACTTTGTTAGATCATCCAGTCCATCTTCATGCAAAGGGGGAACTCTTCCCTACCGCAGGTTTTCTAGTGTTTGATAATAAGGACTGTAATAAAGAGCACTACAGGCCAGGAATGAGAAGCTTCAGCAGGGCTGTGTGAGGTCCCACAACTGGGATAGCCTGGGTCATTGTGCATCTGGACCAATGTGGTGCATTAGCAGTGCTGTGCCACATGCTCCATGCATTGGATAGTGGGGGGTGCTGTGAATCAGGACCAAGGTGCTATGACTATTATTGGAGGAAATGGGTCCCGGACAGGAATATCAGGGGGCACTACCAGGTATGATTGAGGGCCATTGGCAGAGCTGTGAGAAGGCCCAGCACTAAGATAGTAAGGTGTGCTGCAGATCAGGATAGAGCTGTGGGCTGTGGGTCAGGACTGAGATGCTTTGGCAGTATGTGCCTATGCTTGCAGTGGCACAAACGGAAAGGAAAGAGAGCTTGCTTGCCAGGCGGGTTTTCCAAAGCTCTAGATTTCACCTTTAATGTATTTCAGTGCATGATCCAAGCACATTATCTGCATGAAATGCTGCATTAGCATCAAAATGAAGGGAGTTCTGTTCAATATATTAAAGTGTCTCTGATGGGTTTGGAGGTAGCTTAGCACAAGAGAGGCATTAAGGAAGTAAATGCCACATTTGTATTCAAAAGAGCTTTCTTTTTTCATTTAAAGTCATTGATGTAAAAAGTGGTGCTTAAGATGGCTTATAAAAGCAAGAGTGCATCTTTGCTAGTAGACAAAATGCCGTGTTTATGTTGAATGGTAAAGGAAAGCAAATAGCCCATTTAGAAAATATATTTCTTTGGTGCCATATCATTAGCTAGAGTGGCAGAGGCCTGGCAAGGGTTTGGATGTCTCTCTGTGGATCACAGCAGCTGACAAGGAGAGGACTCCAGGCAAGGCATTTTCCCTGTTGATAGTTCCCATGATGCTCTTTTTCATTTCCAGCCTAGAATCACAAATGCCTTTTTGACTGCTGCTCTTACAATGAACCCTGCAGTTCAGCCCAGCTGTTCTCACCTGTTCTTTTGTCATAATTTCTATTGCAATAGCCCTCACCAAGATTGGGGCTCAACAGACATATAGGAAGAAAAAAGCCCTGCCCCCAAACACTTGGGATCTAAATAGACAAGACGGACACACAATGCATTAACATTAGCCCTGGTCAGAAAAGGTAGCTTATTTTTGGTGAAAAATTTCAAAGAAAACAAACATGTTTTATGTTTTCTTGGTGTTTTACTCTACATTTTCTGGGTTTTTGTCAGCAAATGCCCCATTTTCCACGCATCAAAAAATGTTGTTTTTTGACAAAACCCCACAAACTATTGGCTAAAAGTGGAAATTTTCTCGTGCAAGTTTTCATTTTGTCAAAAAGCACATTTCCATCACAGCTTGTTCCTGAGGAAAAAATGTTTTAAGCCATTCCAATCCATGTGGCAGCTGGCAGAAAGGGTCCAATTCTCTAAAGAACTTGACATTCAATGGCACTTAGGTGCTTTCGACCGCATTACCCATGCTCAAGGTCACCTGGGAAGTCTGTGGCAGAGCTGGGAAAGGAACTCTAATTGTGCGAGTCCTATTCCAGTGCTGTACCACAAGGCCATCTTTCCAGCTGGGCCTGGCCATGGGCCTTCTGGTTGATCCCGTGTCCCAGTGAGAAGCCAGATGAAAAATTTCTGCCCTGCTTCAGCACACTGTTTGGATCCTGTGGTAACTGCTAGCAAAGGCAACTCTGGGTCCAATTCTAAGACAGTGTGCAGTGCCCCCCACTGGTATGATACCATCAGGGCAGTCACTTTCTATCCCTCTTTCTACACAATCACCCTAATCCACATCATGGTTGAAATGGCATCCACCCTCCCAAAGGCTACCTGTAGCTGCACTGTAACTGGCATGTGCTGACAGGTGACCTTTTGGCTCAGGGACTATCTGTGGCAAAAAAAATACCCAGGCCACACTGTGATTTGAAGATGCCCAGTGTCCTGGTGGTGAAGCCCCAAGCATTGTGCTTGCCCAATCTGCTGAAGCAACCCCACTTGCCCTACATTCTGAAGCCACATCTTTATCCCCCTTGCTGAGCAGGGTTGGCCTGTCCTACGGCCTCCATTGTTGCATAAATATGTGAGTTCAGCATGACGGATGCTCCAAATAGTATTTGAAGCCAGACCCTAATGTAAATCAGTGTAGTTCAACTGATGTCATTGGGCAATTTACATCAACCGACGCTCTGGCCGTTAGTCTTTCTATGGCACTTTCCACCCCGGTATAATACACATTAACTAACATCTTCTACCTTCAGAACATCTTGGGGAGGGGACTGGTGCTATTTGCATTTTATAAATGGGGAAACTGAGGTCAACTGACTTGGCTCTGGATAGAAATCCTGTGCCCCAGTGCCTATCCTTTAACCACAAAGCAGCCTTCTCTTGTACTCCTGGAAAATAGACTCCTGTTTAGGTTGTATCCTTTACACAAATATTTGGGTTCCCAACCTGGGGTAACCACTGTTTCTTAACTATGTGTGTGCTGGTGACTATGAGAGTCTAGTTGCATGAGATTTAACCATACGTGACCTTTGGAAAACCATCCCCAGTGGTGGAACAAGGTAGAACATAGTAGATCAAGGGATCTGGATTCCTGTGGCTCTTTTGAGGGGACCTCAGAATATGACCCCCTCCCCCACAATAGATGAGAGAATTAGGTTCCTTTATTTCGGATTGATCCAGGAAATGTTAATCCTTATTGCTTCAAATACGCCTTCTAATCCCTCCATTTAAACTCCTTTCTGTTGCGATGCCCACAGAATGCTCAACGATGGCTGAGCAGATGATGTGCTCAGACCACTGCGTACCATCGTATCACAATTACCTTACGCCCTCCTCATTGTTTGTTTGTTGCATACATCTGTTGTCTTTCATTGATTCTGAGGCCAGAAGGGACCGTTGTGATCATCTAGTCTGACCTCATGTATAACACAGGCCAGAGAACTTCCCCAAAAATAATCCCTACAGCAGATCTTTTAGAAAAACAGCCAATCCTAACTTAAAAATTGTCAGTGACAGAGAATTCACCACGACCCTTAGTAAGTTGTTCCTATGGTTAATTGCTCTCTGTGTTAAAAAATTACACCTTATTTCTAGTCTGAATGTGTCTAGCTTCAACTTCCAGCCATTGGATCATGTTGGATTTTTTCCTGCTAGATTGAAGAACCCATTATTAAATATTTGTTCCCTGTGTAGGTACTTATAGACTCTAATCAAGTCAACCCTTAACCTTGTCATATACACTTTCGTGTTTCTCAGCAAAAAACTGTCTGAGAGGGAAAGCCACTGGTCAATCAGCAAAAAGGAATGTTTCGCCATTGTATACGTGCCAGAGAAGCTACGCCCATATGTTTGGGGACGGCGCTTCCACCTGCAAATTGACCATGCTGCGCTGAAGTGGCTTCATACCGTCAAGGACAATAACAAAAAACTTCTTCGGTGGAGTTTAGCTCTCCAAAATTTTGATTTTCAAATACAACACATTTCAGGAGCTTCTAACAAAGTGGCTGATGCACTCTCCCATGAAAGTTTCCCAGGTTAAAATCATCCTTGAAATGTGGAAAATATTGTTAGGTTTTATATAATCAGTAGTATATCTAGACGTGCATGTATCTTATTAATTCTGTTTTCTCCTAGAGCTCCAGGAAGAAATCACAGCCAGCGTGGAGCAGGCTGTCCAGCACTGTCTGTGATTTGGAGGGCATGTCATAAACATACAGCTAAAGGTAGCATAAAATCCCTCCTTACCCTGTAAAGGGTTAATACCTCCTTTACCTATAAAGGGTTAAGAAGCTCAGATAACCTGGTTGGCACCTGACCAAAAGGACCAATAAGGGGAGAAGATACTTTCAAATCTGTCAGGGAAGGTTTTTTGTTTTGTGTTCCTTTGTTCTCTCCGGGTCAGTGAGGAACCAGGGCAGGGAAAATACATCTCTCTAAGCCATATCTGAACTAAGCATCTAATATTACAGAAATAGTAAGTAATAGCAAGGAAATGCATTAGATTATCTTTTGTTTTAGCTTGTGAATTTTCCCTGTGCTAAGAGGGAGGTTTATCCCTGTTTTTGTAATTTAAAGTGTTTCCTAGAGGGGAAAGCCTCTGTGTTTTGAATCTTTTTGTTACCCTGTAAAGTAATCTTCCATCCTGATTTTACAGAGGTGATTCTTTTACCTTTTTTTTTTTTTTAAATAAACTTCTTTTAAGAACCTGATTGTTTTTCAGTGTCCTAAAGACCCAGGGGGGTCGATCTGTGCTCACTTTGTAACCAATTGGATAGGATATTATTCTCAAGCCTCCCCAGGAAAGGGGGTGTAGGGGCTTGGGGGATATTTTGGGGGAGGCAGGGCTCCAAGTGGCCCTCCTTGAATGTTTGTTTAAATCACTTGGTGTTGGCAGTGATACCAAGGGCAAGGAAGGAATTTGTGCCTTGGGGAAGTTTTAAACCTAAGCTGGTAGAAATAAGCTTAGAGGGTTTTCATGCGGGTCCCCACATCTGTACCCCAGAGTTCAAAGTGAGGTGGGAACCCTTGTCAGGGTACAGATGTGGGGACCCACATGATGTGTGGACCCATATGAAAACCTCCCTAAGATTATTTCTACCAGCTTAGGTAGCGGCGTCCGGAGCTCCGGGCCCTTTAAATTAACATGGGATCCCTGGGCGGCGCAGGCCAAGGGCTGGCTGGGGGATGCTGACCCCCAGCCCTGCCCCTTCTGCCCAAGGCCCTGCCCCTTCTGGGAGCTAGAACCACCCCCCGCCCCATACCGGTAAGTGTCCTCAGTTATTTTCACCCCTGGACAGGTGGATAGGACAGGGGTATTTGATAACTATCTATCCCAGCACGATGTGGACCTTAGCTAAATTTGGGCTTTCAAAACATGGTCAATGAAAGCAGTGAGTCTCTGTGGACAATGTGGCTTCTTATGGTCTTAGTCCATGGCTCAGCCTTTCCCGAATGGAGGTCAGAAAAGGAAATTATGAATTTGTTATAGAAATCAGAGGTGGAAATGACTGATTAGATACCTGGTCTGCTCCCACTGTCCCCACCAATGATGCAGTCATACTGGCCCCAGCTCATTAGTGGGCTCGCACAAGAGGGGAGGCTGGCTATTCTGCTGGAAGCTCACTGTGTTTCCAAGACTGTCACATCGGTATGCAACACAAGCTAGGCACAGAACATCCAAATGCTGGTGTTGCTCAGGATGCTCTACCAGGCCTGCCCTAGTTCCCTTCTGAACCGGGTTTTGAAATTGGGGTTCTGGGAAGCAATTTGGTTTCATACTAAAGGAAAGCCATTCCTTGGGCTCCTTGGCCATCATTCAGGGTAATTGTGAGGAGTCTCAGTCAGTGCCAGGTCTGTCTTGTACAGCAATGGCCTGCTTGCAAAGGTGATGAGGACCAGTAGCTCCCATTGGTTTCCAGGGGATTTGTGGGTACTCAGCAACTCTGAAAATCAGGCTACAAGTGCTTACTGATTACAGGCATAACAAGTGCTAGCCAGATATAAGTCATGGGCTTCTCACTGTGTCTGATGGAAGAGGAATCTTCACACCCATACCTACCTCTAGCAGAATTGTAGGGCTAGGAGTGTTGGATGTAGCCTTAGATGGATCGTTGGAAGAATGAAATTAACACACGATGCAGTGGCACAGAATCTCTAGTCCAGTCAAGCTATGCTTGCTGCAGCTCCGAGGCAGGCAGGAACTTGGGAATTAGCCCTGTGAAGGGGCAGATTTCAGGAAAAATGCTCTGTCAGAGCTGAGAATCTCACCTAGTAGGAATGAGAGAGAAGCCCTTCAGAACTCTGGGAAATTCTGATTGTGATCCAGATGCAAGTCTGAACCTTGTGGCTCAGGCCTGTCTCCATAAGTTGAATCCTAGCCTCTTTGAACAATGAAAAAGTTCAGCTCTAGATCCAAATTCCCAGCTCAGGCCCATTACAAATATGGACATGAAGAAGTAGCAGCTTTATTCTATATATCCAGTTGAGCTAGAGGTCCACCAAACACAGTGCCACCCAAACACTGCCAGAGTGCTTTATCCCATCTTTGTACCAGACCTCGGCCCTGGCTCTTGTGTGACCTCATCTCTAGTTCAGCACATGATCAGAGAGTCACTGCTTCCGTGGCAGTCAGTCTGAGAATGCCTTTCCAACAAAAGGAAAGAAATCAACATTTGGAGAAAGGGTGCAATTATTCACACTGTACACATAGTCCCATTAGCACTGGGGTATCTGGCCACTTTACTGAGGGGCCTCCAAGGAAGGCAGAGGAGGGAGGTTTGCCATGAAATCTCAGCATCAAATATTTAACCAGAGGGAATGGGATTCCCCTTCCCAGAGCACACTGAAAGCAGGAGGCAGTGGGCTGGGGTTGGTGTGAGACTGTGGCATGATCTCCCCCAGGCACTAAAGACCATAACAAACCTCTCCAAATTCCATTCGAGTCAAGAGGCACTTCTCCGGCCTGCCTCTTCAAAGATAAACACAGAGCAGTGTGGACATTTAAAACACAACCCTGCCACCACCCAGCCCTCTGCTACACACACAAGTCTCCCTAAAGAGAGAATGAACCACATGTGATGGGGTGAGTCACGTTAATTAATGCAGGACTGCAAGGTGCTCAGGTGAACCATAGAATCATAGAATATCAGGGTTGGAAGGGACCTCAGGAAGTCATCTAGTCCAACCCCCTGCTCAAAGCAGGACCAATCCCCAACTAAATCATCCCAGCCAGGGCTTTGTCAAGCTTGACCTTAAAAACCTCTAAGGAAGGAGATTCCACCACCTCCCTCAGTAACCCATTACAGTGCTTCACCACCCTCCTAGTGAAAAAGTTTTTCCTAATATCCAACCTAAACCTCCCCCACTGCAACTTGAGACCATTACTCCTTGTTCTGTCATCTGGTACCACTGAGAACAGTCTAGATCCATCCTCTTTGGAACCCACTTTTCAGGAAGTTGAAACCAACTATCAAATCCCCCCTCATTCTTCTCTTCTGAAGACTAAAAAATCCCAGTTCCCTCAGCCTCTCCTCATAAGTCATGTGCTCCAGACCCTAATCATTTTTGTTGCCCTCCACCGGACTCTTTCCAATTTTTCCACATCCTTCTTGTAGTGTGGGGACCAAAACTGGACACAGTACTCCAGATGAGGCCTCACCAATGTCGAATAGAGGGGAATGTTCACGTCCCTCAATCTGCTGACAATGCCCCTATTTATACAGC
The DNA here is from genome assembly GCF_013100865.1 of Trachemys scripta elegans. Lineage (NCBI taxonomy): Eukaryota > Metazoa > Chordata > Testudines > Emydidae > Trachemys > Trachemys scripta. Next base: position 40,754,559 of record NC_048307.1, read on the forward strand.
CCAAAATGCCGTTAGCCTTCTTGGCAACAAGAGCACACTGTTGACTCATATCCAGCTTCTCGTCCACTGTAACCCCTAGGTCCTTTCCTGCAGAACTGCTGCCTAGCCATTTGGTCCCTAGTCTGTAGCAGTGTATGGGAGTCTTCCGTCCTAAGTGCAGGACTCTGCACTTGTCCTTGTTGAACGTCATCAGATTTCTTTTGGCCCAATCCTCTAATTTTTCTAGGTCCCTCTGTATCCTATCCCTACCCTCTAGCGTATCTACCACTCCTCCCAGTTTAGTGTCATCTGCAAACTTGCTGAAGGTGCAGTCCACACCATCCTCCAGATCATTAATAAAGATATTGAACAAAACCAGCCCCAGGACCAACCCTTGGGTCACTCCGCTTGATACCGGCTGCCAACTAGACATGGAGCCATTAATCACTACCCGTTGAGCCCGACGATCTAGCCAGCTTTCTATCCACCTTATAGTCCATTCATCCAGCCCATACTTCTTTAACTTGCTGGCAAGAATACTGTTGGTTCCTTTAGCACTTGCACCAGGAAATTGTCCCCTACACTTTCCAAAAACTTCCTGGATTGTCTGTGCACCACTGTATTGCTCTCCCAGCAGATATCAAGGTGATTGAAGTCTCCCATGAGAACCAGGGCCTGTGATCTAGTAACTTATGTTAGTTGCTTCCAGCCTCGTCCACCTAATCCCCCTGGTCTGGTGGTCTATAGCAGACTCCCACCACAACATCACCCTCGTTGCTCACACTTCTAAACTTAATCCAAAGACTCTCTGGTTTTTCTGCAGTTTCGTACCAGAGCTCGGAGCAGTCATACTCCTCTCTTACATACAACGCAATTCCCCCACCTTTTCTGCCCTGCCTGTCCTTCCTGAACAGTTTATATCCATCCATGACAGTACTCCAGTCATGTGAATTATCCCACCAGGTCTCTGTTATTCCAATTACATCATAATTCCTTGACTGTGCCAGGACTTCCAGTTCTCCCTGCTTGTTTCCCAGGCTTCTTGCATTTGTGTATAGGCACTAACTCATGGATTGTCCCACTTTCTCAGTATGAGACAGGAGTCCTCCCCTTTTGTGATCTCCTGCTCGTGCTTCCTCCTGGTATCCCACTTCCCCACTTACCTCAGGGCTTTGGTCTCCTTCCCCTGGTGAACCTAGTTTAAAGCCCTCCTCACTAGGTTAGCCAGCCTGCTTGCAAAAATGCTCTTCCCTCTCTTCGTTAGGTGGAGCCCGTCTCTGCCTAGCACTCCTCTTTCTTGGAACACCATCCCATGGTCAAAGAATCCAAAGCCTTCTCTCCGACAGCACCTGCGTAGCCATTTGCTGACTTCCATGATTCGATGGTCTCTACCCAGGCCTTTTCCTTCCACAGGGAGGATGGACGAGAATACCACTTGTGCCTCAAACTCCTTTATTCTTCTTCCCAGAGCCACATAGTCTGCAGTGATCGACTCAAAGTCATTCTTGGCAGTATCATTGGTGCCCACATGGAGAAGCAGGAAGGGGTAGCAATCCAAGGGCTTGATGGGTCTTGGCAGTCTCTCTGTCACATCATGAATCCTAGCTCCTGGCAAGCAGCACACGTCTCGGTTTTCCCGGTCGGGATGGCAGATAGATGACTCAGTCCCCCTGAGGAGGGAGTCCCCGACTACCACCACCTGCCTCCTTCTCTTGGGAGCGGTGGTCATGGAACCCCCTTCCTTAGGACAGTGCATCTCATGCCTTCCAATCGGTGGAGTCTCCTTGTGCTCCCTTCCCACAGATGTATCATCTAGTCCACTCTTCGCGTTAGTACATGTGGAGAAAACATGAAAATGGTTGCTCACCTGTATCTGCGTTGCTGGTACGTGGACGCTCCTCTTTCTTCTTCTGGAGGTCACATGCTGTCAAATTTCTTCACCTTCCTTCTGTCCCCACTGTGCAGCCTGCTCTGATTCTTCAGAATGTTGTGCCCGTAGAAGCATATCCTGACGTCTATCCAGGAAATCTTCATTTTTCTCTTATGCAACTTGTTTCTCGAGACCTTGAACCTTCTCTTCCAATATGGAGACACTTTGTACAGACAAAGTCGCTTCTGTCCTGTGGACGAAAGACAAACATAGCACATCCTGTGCAGGTCACAACAGCTGATCGCTCACCATCCATATAACCTTCTTTCTAAGGGCTTCCTCAGCTGTTGTAGTAACTACTCAGAGATGCCTGCAAGATGAAAGCCTCAGTGGGCTCTCCCCAGGCAAACTCCCAGTCAAACTCCCTCTGTTAGCCTCTCCACTGTTTGCCGCTCAGCTGGTTCACAGGTGCTACGGGATGAAGGCAGGGGAGAAACCTGTACAGAATAGAAGAGAATTCTAAGGTAACCACAGATGTTCCTGAATATTTTGGTGCATACATTGATAGCTGAGTTCATTTTTTCAGAGGTCAGGCATCTCTTGGGAGGGAAAGGGAGAAGAACCCTTCCTTACCCTAGCTGAAGTAGATTCCTCTTACCTCCCTGCATCCATCCATGGAACTTTCCCTCTGCCTTGGCTCTGTCGCTGATAATTTTCTCTGAGACTCTGATAGTGACTTGTCAGGTTAAATGAAAAGGAAGGAAACAATACAGAGGAAATTGATAAACACTGCTTGAAAAATGGAGCGAGAGCAAGCTTCCCTTGGAGAAGCTGTGATTAGTGTGTGTGTGCGCATATATATATATATATATATCCATCCCTTTTCTGGAGTTCCTAAAAATAGCTCTTGGCTGGATCGACCTATCACTGTCTCTCACCAAAGACCTATTGAATGGCCTCAGATACTGTACGGCTCATGCTGGCATTCTCCAGATGATGGCACAAAGGGTCATTTTGCATCCAGGAGGTTTTGGCCACCTAGGGGGGCTGCACCAGCCAATATGTAGAGCAGCCCAGCCATGAGCCCTCATAGATGCTGGTGGGGTTCATTTCTGAGTCCAAGCGATGTACGCTTAAGCACAGGAAGAGAGAGGGAGGTGGGGACCAGGCAGGAAGTGTTGGGGAGAAAGTGCAGCGCCCCACTCAAGCTGGGGGGAAATCCTCAGTGTAGCCCCAAGGGAGACTGAAGGGCTCAGATACTTGGGGGAAGAGCATGGAATAAATGGGACTAGAGTAGATGATCTCTCAAGGTCTCTTCCAGTCCTATGATTCCATGAGTCTATGCATAGAAAGATTAGCCAACCCCACATGCCCATAGCATCAGTCTTTGAGAGAACCAATTCATGTATTCTCATGGGATGGGGCATGGCATTTGGCTCCTGATATCTAAAAGGACCTTAATGCAGTCTTATGTGCTCACAAGTGTCTGCCCCAAACTAGCTGCAGGTGCTGATGCTGCTACTGAGCTGCCAGTCTGCTGGGCTCTGCATGGCATCATGTAGATGCCTGCGTGGAAGGATTTGTCTGCTGGCACAAAAGGGCAGGAGCAGGGACTGGCATCTGCAAAAGCAGAGGCCATTTTTCAAAATTGGGCCTTCTGGCCAGAATTTTCACAACAGCTCAGTTCGTTGGGGATCTGAGGTCTTCTGAAAACCTGGCCAGAAGCATCACAATGGGAGCTACTGGCCCTAAATGGAAGCTGAGCCTGTTGGCAAATCTGACCCTGACTGCAAGTGCGGGAATTATGTTGGGGCAGTTCTCTGGCCCGTGCTATGCAGCAGGTCAGACTAGATGATCACAGTGGTCCCTTCTGGCTTTGGGATCTAGGAATCTCTGAAATCTATTCCTGTGTGATTTTAAAAATCTAGCCTCACATGTAGTAGTTTTAGGAACAGTGGGTTTTAGTTTTTATTAACTAATAACATCAGTTCCAAAATTCAGGCAAAATAATGCAAAGGCAAATGTTTAAAATCCAAATATTTGTGGATTTATAAAATGCAAATATTTCAGGCATAATCTGGGAGAAAACTAGCCTTGATTATCTGCATTAACTTAGATTGATGAGAAGGACAATATGACATGTTTCAGTTTCCATTGGTTTCCAATTGCTTTCCATTGGGCTGCTTCGTTCAAGGTCCTGGACCTGAATGGTGATGGGAGAAGGAGGATTCCACAGCTGTTCTGCTCGTTAGAGGAAGGAAAAACTGCAGTGTGACCGAGATCAACCAGCAGAATGTGGCTTTCTTCAGAAATGCTGAGAACACTTGCATGAATAAAGGGGAAAAAAGTATTTCTTGGGAATGAAATCTATTGCTTGTTGGTATAGTCAGGATCATTTGGATAAGTGAGCTTTTATTTGATATATAAGTAAACATATATGGTGTTCAAAGCATCCTAAATACATGTATGTCCCACGGATATATATATGTAATCTCCATGGAAATTACACACACACACACGTTAGGCACCCACTATATATATAGGATGCCTAACGTGTGTATGTGTGTATGGTGGGGTGTCTGCCCCACTCTCATATTAGAGGGGGCTACAGCAGGTCAGTGGGCCTCCGCAGACGAACAGCCAATTAGAAAAGGGCTTATTGGGAACCAATCAGGGCCCAGATTGGAGGGAGCCAATCAGGGCCAGGCTCAGCCCTATAAAAAGGCTGCTCAGGGAGAGAGCAGGCAGTCTGTCCCAGGTCTTCGACAGGTGAAGATCTGTCTCCAGAGCTGGGGGAGACTAGCATCTGGAACAGCGCAGTGCTGGGCTGACCCAGGGGAGCAGAAGGGAACTCCAGCCTGGTGTCTGCCAGGCTTTAGGCCCTGAGGGGAAGGGCTTAACTGATGTGAGGAGCAAAAGGGGAAGCGGCCCAGGGATGTGGATAGATGGAGGGAGAGAAGGAGGGCAGGATGGCTGCTACTAGAGGGTCCCTGGGTTGGGACCCAGAGTAGTGGATGGGCCTGGTTCCCCCCCTTCCCTCTTGCCTTACACCCTGCCGACAGGAGTGGCCGTCTTGGGCTGCACCAACCCCCTGCCAAGAGGGGTGTGAATTTGGGGGTGCAGTTGCTCACATTGACCGGGGCACAGAGAGACAGCTGATTGATTTCCCCCCCCCCAGAAGGGGGCGAGGATGGACTAAGGGGCACTGCCGGAGGGCAGTGGCTTGAAGAGGACGCTGCAAGTTGGGAGCAATGCAGCTCCACACGCCAACCAAGGGCGAGATGACGGATGGGACACCGTCAGGAGGGGACGCTCCACTGGACTGAGCTAATTCCCGAGGATGACCAACAAGGGGCGCTGGGTGGTGAGTCCCAACACCATTACAGTGCGTCTATTTGGAAAACACATGAAATCAGAGCAGGTTGAAAGTTTGCTGCAGATGGAAATGGCCATTCCATCCCCTGAGAATTTCTGTGGGAAATTTTCATTTTGTTCCATTTTTTTTCACATTTTAGCCAAATACAGAATAATTTCCATCCCCTCCCCCCTCCAACCCGATTTCTCCTTTAATCATGTTTCCATTTTGCCCCTGGAGAAGGGGTGTGTGGTCAGCTGTCTGCCCCACCCAGGCAGTACAAAGATTGATGTGGGACTGAGCAGTCAGTTAGCACACGTGGGTGCTGCTGGATCCACGGCCAGGCCAACAAAATATGAGTCCCAGCTAGGAGGGGAGCTAGGTGGTTTGTATATAGGGAGGAAGCCCAGAGTAGAAGGTGGCTGCCAGGAGAGAAGGGAATGACTCTCGTCCTTCTCCGAGTAATGAGAGAAGAGAGCTTCAGGAAGGAGTTTATACCAGGGTCCAGAGGGGAGAGGGCAGCAGGGGTGAAGGAGCCTCCTGGAGTGGGCCTAAGAGATGCTGACCTCCAGGCAGACAGCCTTGGGCATAGATGGGAGTTGATAGGGAAAGGCTCCAGGGAGGTGAGAGTCAGCATTTTGCAGAAGAGCAGAGAGCTGGGGGGTAAAGCTGGCGGGAAAGGGAGCAGAGGTTATTTTCTAAGAGACATGGAGCACCTACAGCAACAGAAAAAACCCATAGCAGTGCCACTGTAGCGCCCGTAGCATAGCCATGGCCATAGGTTCTTGCACCCCTACAGAAACCTCTGCATCTCACCAGGTTCTCTTGTCACGCTAGAGCTCTTGGATAGATTAACCTGAGCTGGCTATTGAAACAGGGAGCTCAACTACTGCTGGCTTGATGACACTCCAGGAGCCGAAATACAAGGAAAAGAGTAGATCTCAAATTAGTTCAGCCTTACAAATAGATCTCTGAGGACTAGTAGGGTTAGTTCATCCTGTAAACATGGCTGAGGGAGGCTGCGTGTGTATTGAGTCTTGCTGTATTCCCTGTGACATGGGTTCAGCCCCAGAAACTTACCCTGGGATCTGCGAATCTTTCAATCGCAGGCATTATCACCAGCCATAGAGATCCTGCACCTCCCAAAATGCCCTCAGGGATCCCAGTGCAAACCTAAGCCTTCAGACCGTGCTCTCTGCGACCCAGCATACCCCGATTTACCATCAGTGAGTTCCCACAGCTATAACTCCAAAGCAAGTAACGTTGTGTAGGTGCCTATGTGGCTTTACGGTCCCCACATTACGCACCCACACTTACAAGTGTTGTTGCCCCAAATTCATTAATACTATTCATAAGGAAGAGTCTGGCAGCCGTACTGGTAGCACAATTTACAAATGGTTTGTGATTTCACTGTGATCTGTGTCTGTGCTCTGCTGACCTCTGGAAGAATTGCTCACCTGTGTGTCATAGGCCCTGTACTGCTGGCAGCTAGCAGGGGAGTCTCCATTATCTTCAGTGGCAAGAGCCCATGCATTCAGAGCAGGCTCCCCTGTACTGTTGCTCTGAATTCCCGCAGCCAATCTGCAGCATAGAGGCAGCAGTGGAGTCCCAGGCTTGGTTACAAACCACATTAACCTCTGCTGTGCTGTGCAGTGTGAGAACTGGTGCTACTGATGAGGCATAGGCTTGGGACTCCAGCAGGGAATCAGAATCAGGAGAAACAAGAGTCCTTGGTAATAAAGACAGAAAGCGACACGGAAGCCAAGTTGTCTCTACAGCGAGGTTCTGGATGAGGTTTTTATCCTTAGAATCTCATCTCCTCCACATGCGAGTCGCTCTCATCCCTGCTTCCCTGCCCCCTCACCCTCATGCTAATAACATTTTACAAGGTGATATTACAACCAGCTGATTAAACAGCAGATATTAGAGTTGAAAAATGAAGACAAATCCCTGAAGGTGTCTGTCTTGCCCCTTGCGGAAGAGCTCATTAATTTTGTTTTGTTATGAGGCCAGGAGAATGAGCTAGGAGGTGGCACCCTCTGTGATGGGAAGGTTTCCCCAGCCAGCCCTGACTCGAAGACCAAACACACCGACTTGCAATAAATTGGGGCACAGTGAGCCAGGACTCATTAACTCCACATTAATTCTGCTGAAATCAATGGATTCTAGGCCTGATTTTCACCAGTGAAACTGAAAGCAAACTGTGTGTTTTAGGGCTGGGTCCCATTTCTCCTGAAATTTGCAGCCCTCATGGACTCACCATTGGAGATGGCAGGTTTATTTGCTGTGAATAAGCTATCGAACAATTTAACCCTTGGATGTGACTGTGAGTCATCCATGAGCAGGTTAAGATTGACCCAGGCACATTCGTTATTGGGGAGTGTGTTTGAGCAAACTCACTTAATCCTCCAGATTGTGAGCGGCCTCTTTAAATTAGGTGATGCCCTGAGCAACAGCTGATGCATAACCTGCAGTCCCTTCCTCTGAGGCACAGTTCCTCCCTGCTCCCCCTTGATCCTGAGGATCAGCACATTATGATACCTTCTCCCCAAACCTTCACCACGTAAGATAAGGAGGAACTCTGGGCTCGATCCTGTATCAGGCTGAGCACTCTGGCCCTGATCCTGCAAAATACTTAAGTGCAGACTTAATGTGAAGCATCTGAATTGTCCCATTGGAATCAATTCGATGAATCATGTGCTTAAAGCTAAGCATGAGCTTACGTGCATCACTGGATCAGGCCCAGAATGCTCAGCCCCACACAGGAAGGGGCCCTTGCTGATCTGAGTAAGCTGCAATCTAGTCATTGGGAATGGCCACAAGAGGGTACTATAATCGCAGGAGCTAGGCTGGTGTATATTCCACATCAGAAAATGCCTGTGAGTTTTCGCAGGAAATTTCAAAACCGTTTCCTTTTTCAAAGCTTGCCGGGGAACATGGGCGGGCTTGTCTTCTTTTCGTTTTGAATGAAAAAGTGACACCAAAAAGTGCAGCATTTTTGGTGTTTGGCATTTTGGGCTTTTCCCTCTTTTATTTTTGCCCCCGGCTGTAGTAGGGTGGACACACCACAGGTGCCCCCGACGTCCGGGCATGGCGTAGCTGGCTCTCTTCCTCTAGTGCCCCTGCCAATGGTCACGCTGGTCTGCCTGTTCTCGTGACGCCACCCTACAGGAAGGTCACCGTAACACCTCTCCCCGTCCGGTGCAGCAGTGTTCCATGTGACACTGGTCATCAATATGATGTCTTCCCCGCGCCCCTCGGGCTCTACTTCCGTTCCACTCTTCTGCCCGAATCATCACCGCCCAGGAGTCTTTTGGCCAAATTCTGAGTGAGACACAAACCCCAACCCCTGGGTTTTTCACACCCCTGAGCACCGTAGAGCTGTCCCAGGGCCGGCTTTAGGCCAATTCAACCAATTCCCCTGAATCGGGCCCCGCGCCTAAAAGGGCCCCGCGCCCAAGCCCCGGTACCAGGGTGGCCCGGCTTCCCCAGGGGGCAATTTAAAGGGCCTGGGGCTCCCAGCAGGGGCTTGAGCCCCAGGCCCTTTAAATTCCCACCAGAGCCCCACTGCTGGAGCTCTGGGGTAGGGCTGCGGAGCTCTGGGGGCTATTTAAAAAGTCCAGGGCTCCCATTGCTTCTACTGCCCTGGCCCTTTAAATAGCCACTGGAGCCCCACCGCTTCCCCAGGGCTCCCTTGGCTATATACAGGACTGGGGCAGTGGAAGCAGGGGAGCCCCGGGCCCTTTAAATAGCCCCCAAGCCCCGGGCTGCTGCTGCTGCTGCTACCCCGGTGGGGGAGGGAGGAGGAGGGGGCACTCACCGTACAGGGTGGGCTGTACCCGCACCCCCTGCCTGCATCAGCCCCACACCCCCTGCCCTGCCCGCAGCCAGCCCCTGCTGCACCCCCTACCCTGCCTCCAGCCCCGCACCCTCTGCCCTGCCCGCAGCAAGCCCGTCTCTAGCCAACCCCACATCCCCTGCCGTCTCCAGCCAGCCCCGCACCTCCTACCCTGCCCGCACCAGCCCATCTCCAGTCAGCCCCGCACCCCCTGCCCCGTCTCCAGCCAGTCCCGCACCCCCTGCCCTGCCTCCAGCCAGCCCATCTCCAGCCAGCCCCGCACCCCCTGCCCGCAGCCAGCCCCTGCCACACCCCCTGCCCGCACCAGCCCTGCACCCCCTGCCCTGCTACTGCCTGCAGCCAGCCCTGCACCTCCTGCCCACAGCCAGCCCCTGCCGCACCCCCCTGCAGCCCTGCCTGAAGACAGCCAGCCTCACACACACCCCTGCCCGCACCAGCCCTGCACCCTATGCCCTGCCCACACCAGCCCTGCACCCCCTGCCCTGCCTGTAGCCAGCCCCGCACCCTCTGCCCTGTTTCCAGCCAACCCCTGCCGCACACCCCTGCCTGAAGCCAGCCAGTCCCGCACTCCTCTGTCTCCAGCCCTGCCAACCCATGCCACACACCCCTGCGGCCCTGCCTGAAGCCAGCCAGCCCACCGCACTCACCCCTGTCTCCAGCCAGCCCCTCACCCATTCCCCTGCCTGCAGCCAGACCCTACCTCCAGTCAGCCCCTGCCCTGCCTCCAACCAGCCCCATGTCCAGTGGTGCCCTGCAGTTCCCAGGGCAGTAAGCCTGCACACCTTTCCCGGAAGCTTCAATGAGGGGGGCAGGGAGCAGCTGGGACCCACACATGTGCACACCCCCAGGGAGTGGTGGGGATCCACACATGTGAAACGGAGCTCATTTCTAGTTCAGGCCCATCTTTTTTAAAAAAGAACTTTAGGTAGGGTTAACATACATCCGTATTTTCCCGGACATGCCAGGCTTTTTGGTTCTTAAATCGCTGTCTGGGAGGAATTTTTAAAATTTAAAAATTTAAAAATTCCTCCCAGGAAAATATGGACATATGGTAACCCTATTGGTACAAAAAATACATACTGTGGCACATCCCTTAAATCAGAACTTTTTATAGGGAACCGGTTGCTAAGAAATGAAAGGCTTTTTTTTACATGAATTTTTTTTTTTTAGTCATCCCTGCCGGGGCCCCGCTTAAAATGTTCGAATTGGGCCCCGCACTTCCTAAAGCCGGCCCTGAGCTGTCCACCTGACTTTTAAGTGTAGACCAAGCCTATGTGGGCTTAAACCAAACTGTATTGTCCCCCCACACATGGGACCTTTGGGCCTCTTCTGCCTCATCATTCCAGGCCTTGTGGTTTCTTCAGCCCATCTCCCATGCCCTCCTTCTCTTGTATAGCCACAGCCACTCTTGTCTGCATGTTTTCTGAACCATTGCAGGCATGCTCGGCTCCTGATCATTACCTTGGTTTAGCCGCACTTCAGCCAAGCTGCTCTCTGCACCTGCCCACCCCTGTCAGACCACAGGCTGCACCCTCTATCCCTGTTCAGTTTGCTTGACAGAGGTGATTGTGATGTACAAATAATGGGCCAGATAGTGCTCTGGCCACAGGCAGCCATGCAAGGTAGTAGGAGGCAGCCCTATGCTCCAGTGTGGTCATAGAGGAGCTCCCCAGGTCATGGCTTGGCACAGGGCGTGGGAAGCAGGTGAGAGAGGTAGGGAAGGGGGGAGCCAGGTTCTGCTCTGGTCACGCTCAAGGTTGGGATTCCAACTGGGGAAGTAATTTACTCCCTCTTCCCCCCTCCCTCGGAGCAAGAAGTTTCTAGAGGAAGAACTGTGACACTCTAAGCTGCAATTATATCCCAGGGCTCCTAAGTTCCCTTTAAGCTGAGCGGCTGTGCAGCCATGCAGCCACGCAGCAGCCTATTAAGCGCCATGCAGGCGCTCAGGGCTGCGGTAGGGAAAGATGCCTCTCCCTGCTGGCCCCAGCCCCAGACCTGCTGTGGCTGAGGGAGAGGCGCCTATCCCGGGGCCCCAGCCTCAGAGCTGCCACAGCATGGAGAGGTGCCTCTCTTCCCCAGCCCACGTGTTGCTGGGGGGAGTCCTCTCTCCCCACTGTAGCCCTGGGGCAGCCTGCACCTCAAACCCCTCATCCCCGGCCCCACCCCAGAGCTCACACCCCCAGCCAGAGTCCTCACTTCCCCCCATCCCAACCCTCTGCCTCAGCCCTGAACCACCTTCCACATGCTGAATCCCTAGGTCCCACCCCCACCACATGAATTCTTTTATGTGTACCAATATGGAGTTGTTGTGTCATATATCACTTCCCTATTGGTGCACATAACAAAATTCATTCCGCGTATGCATGGGAAAAATTAGAGGGAACACTGCCTCTTCTGAGGGAAGCTACACCCCACCCCTAAGCTGAGCCTCAAGGCAACCCCTCACTTGCGGGAGTGATAGGCATTTGCCAGGGGTGCTGTCACGGGCTGGCTGGCCCTTGCCTGTGACTTGGCCACTAGCCCCCAGCTGATGGCAATATGGCACGGTCGTGCTCATTAGTGACCGCGGCCGTGACAGGGAGAGGACAAAAGTGGAGCGCTCAGTCAGGGCAGGTGGACTACAAAGACGCCCCAGGAGAGAGGCTGGAGGAGGACTCCCTCTCCCTAGAGAAGGCAGGAGACGCCGTGTGGAAGAGGCTCCTGTGCAGGAGACCTGAGGCAGGGCCAGTACAAGCTCTTTAGCAGGCCCAAGAGGGGCAGAAGAGTTATTAGTCTGGCAGAGAAGGGAAAAGCCAGAGCCCTGAGAGCCAAAGGCCATGCTATGCAAGGGAGCCTGGAACCAGCTCAAGGGGCCGGGAGGTTGGAATTGGCCCAGGGAAGCAGCAATGTGGGTGCAGGAGCAGACCTAGCAACTGAGCGCAGGGAACCCCAGAGCAGAGGGTGGGTCTGGGTTCTCCTCCCAGCCTCGAGGCAGGGGCATACAAACCCCAGTGCAGAAGCAGATTAGGCTCCTTGGGGAGGCCCTGGGAAGGGCCAGTAGGAACACTGCAGAGGAGCCCAAGAGGGGCGGAATCATAGAATCATAGAATATCAGAGTTGGAAGAGACCTCAAGAGGTCATCTAGTCCAACCCCCTGCTCAAAGCAGGACCAATTCCCAGCTAAATCATCCCAGCCAGGGCTTTGTCAAGCCGGGCCTTAAAAACCTCCAAGGAAGGAGACTCCACCACCTCCCTAGGTAACGCATTCCAGTGTTTCACCACCCTCCTAGTGAAATAGTTTTTCCTGATATCCAACCTGGACCTCCCCCACTGCAACTTGAGACCATTGCTCCTTGTTCTGTCATCTGCCACCACTGAGAACAGCCGAGCTCCATCCTCTTTGGAACCCCCTTCAGGTAGTTGAAGGCTGCTATCAAATCCCCCCTCATTCTTCTCTTCTGGAGACTAAACAATCCCAGTTCCCTCAGCCTCTCCTCATAAGTCATGTGCTCCAGACCCCTAATCAGTTTTGTTGCCCTCCGCTGGACTCTTTCCAATTTTTCCACATCCTTCTTGTAGTGTGGGGAACAAAACTGGACACAGTATTCCAGATGAGGCCTCACCAATGTCGAATAAAGGGGAACGATCACGTTCCTCGATCTGCTGGCAATGCCCCTACTTATACAGCCCAAAATGCCGTTAGCCTTCTTGGCAACAAGACCACACTGTTGACTCATATCCAGCTTCTCGTCCACTGTGACCCCTAGGTCCTTTTCTGCAGAACTGCTACCTAGCCATTCGGTCCCTAGTCTGTAGCAGTGCATGGGATTCTTCCGTCCTACGTGCAGGACTCTGCACTTGTCCTTGTTGAACCTCATCAGGTTTTTTTTTGGCCCAATCCTCTAATTTGTCTAGGTCCCTCTGTATCTGATCCCTACCCTCTAGTGTATCTACCACGCCTCCCAGTTTAGTGTCATCTGCAAACTTGCTGAGAGTGCAGTCCACACCATCCTCCAGATCATTAATAAAGATATTAAACAAAACCGGCCCCAGGACCGACCCTTGGGGCACTCCACTTGAAACCGGCTGCCAACTAGACATGGAGCCATTGATCACTACCCGTTGAGCCCGACGATCTAGCCAGCTTTCTATCCACCTTACAGTCCATTCATCCAGCCCATACTTCTTTAACTTGGCGGCAAGAATACTGTGGGAGACCGTATCAAAAGCTTTGCTAAAGTCAAGGAATAACACATCCACTGCTTTCCCCTCATCCACAGAGCCAGTTATCTCATCATAGAAGGCAATTAGGTTAGTCAGGCACGACTTCCCCTTCATGAATCCATGCTGACTGTTCCTGATCACTTTCCTCTCCTCTAAATGTTTCATAACTGATTCCTTGAGGAACTGCTCCATGATTTTTCCAGGGACTGAGGTGAGGCTGACTGGCCTGTAGTTCCCCGGATCCTCCTTCTTCCCATTTTTAAAGATGGGCACTACATTAGCCTTTTTCCAGTCATCTGGGACCTCCCCCGATCGCCATGAGTTTTCAAAAATAATGGCTAACGGCTCTGCAATCTCACCTGCCAACTCCTTTAGCACCCTCGGATGCAGCGCATCCGGCGCCACGGACTTGTGCACGTCCAGTTTTTCTAAATAGTCCCGAACCACTTCTTTCTCCACAGAGGGTTGGTCACCTTCTCCCCATGCTGTACTGCCCAGTGCAACAATCTGGGAGCTGACCTTGTGCGTGAAGACAGAGGCAAAAAAATCATTGAGTACATTAGCTTTTTCCACATCCTCGGTCACTAGGTTGCCTCCCTCATTCAGTAAGGGGCTCACACTTTCCTTGATTTTCTTCTTGTTGCAAACATACCTGAAGAAACCCTTCTTGTTACTCTTAACATCTCTTGCTAACTGCAACTCCAAGTGTGATTTGGCCTTCCTGATTTCACTCCTGCATGCCTGAGCAATATTTTTATACTCCTCCCTGGTCATTTGTCCAATCTTCCACTTCTTGTAAGCTTCTTTTTTGCGTTTAAGATCAGCAAGGATTTCACTGTTTAGCCAAGCTGGTCGCCTGCCATATTTACTATTCTTTCTACACATCGGGATGGTTTGTTCCTGCAACCTCAATAAGGATTCTTTAAAATACAGCCAGCTCTCCTGGACCCCTTTGCCCTTCATGTTATTCTCCCAGGGGATCCTGCCCATCTGTTCCCTGAGGGAGTCAAAGTCTGCTTTTCTGAAGTCCAGGGTCCGTATTCTGCTGCTCTCCTTTCTTCCTTGTGTCAGGATCCTGAACTCGACCATCTCATGGTCACTGCCTCCCAGGTTCCCATCCACTTTTGCTTCCCCTACTAGTTCTTCCCTGTTTGTGAGTAGCAGGTCAAGAAAAGCTTTGCCCCTAGTTGGTTCCTCCAGCACTTGCTCCAGGAAATTGTCCCCTACACTATCCAAAAATTTCCTGGATTGCCTGTGCACCGCTGTATTGCTCTCCCAGCAGATATCAGGGTGATTAAAGTCTCCCATGAGAACCAGGGCCTGCGATCTAGCAACTTCTGCTAGTTGCCAGAAGAAAGCCTCGTCCACCTCATCCCCCTGGTCTGGTGGTCTATAGCAGACTCCAACCACGACATCACCCTTGTTGCTCACACTTCTCAACTTTATCCAGAGACTCTCAGGTTTTTCTGCAGTTTCATACCGGAGCTCTGAGCAGTCATACTCCTCTCTTACATACAACGCAACTCCCCCACCTTTTCTGCCCTGCCTGTCCTTCCTGAACAGTTTATATCCATCCATGACAGTACTCCAGTCATGTGAGTTATCCCACCAAGTCTCTGTTATTCCAATCACATCATAGTTCCCTGACTGTGCCAGGACTTCCAGTTCTCCCTGCTTGTTTCCCAGGCTTCTTGCATTTGTGTATAGGCACTTAAGATAACTCATCGATCGTCCCTCTTTCTCAGCATGAGACAGGAGTCCTCCCCTCTTGCGCTCTCCTGCTTGTGCTTCCTCCCAGGATCCCATTTCCCCACTTACCTCAGGGCTTTGGTCTCCTTCCCCCGGTGAACCTAGTTTAAAGCCCTCCTCACTAGGTTAGCCAGCCTGCTGGCGAAGATGCTCTTCCCTCTCTTCGTTAGGTGGAGCCCGTCTCTGCCTAGCACTCCTTCTTGGAACACCATCCCATGGTCAAAGAATCCAAAGCCTTCTCTCCAACACCACCTGCATAGCCATTCGTTGACTTCCACGATTCGACGGTCTCTACCCCGGCCTTTTCCTTGCACAGGGAGGATGGACGAGAACACCACTTGCGCCTCAAACTCCTTTATCCTTCTTCTCAGAGCCACGTAGTCTGCAGTGATCCGCTCAAGGTCATTCTTGGCAGTATCATTGGTGCCCACGTGGAGAAGCAGGAAGGGGTAGCGATCCGAGGGCTTGATGAGTCTCGGCAGTCTCTCCGTCACATCGTGTATCCTAGCTCCTGGCAAGCAGCAGACCTCTCGGTTTTCCTGGTCGGGGCGGCAGATAGATGACTCAGTCCCCCTGAGGAGGGAGTCCCCGACCACCACCACCCTCCTCCTCCTCTTGGGAGTGGTGGTCGTGGATCCCCCATCCCTAGGACAGTGCATCTTTTGCCTTCCAATCGGTGGAGTCTCCTTCTGCTCCCTTCCCTCAGATGGGTCATCTAGTCCACTCTCTGCATTAGTACCTGTAGAGAGAACATGGAAATGATTGCTCACCTGTATCTCCATTGCTGGTGCATGGACGCTCCTCTTTCTCCTTCTGGAGGTCACATGCTGCCAAACCTCCTCACAATCCTTCTGTCCCTGCTGCGCCTGCTCTGAATCTTCAGAACATTGTGTCCGTAGAAGCATCTCCTGACGTCTGTCCAGGAAATCTTCATTTTCCCTTATGCAACGCAGAGTCGACACTCGTTTCTCCAGCCCTCGAACCTTCTCTTCCAACATGGAGACCAGCTTGCACTTTGTACAGACAAAGTCGCTTCTGTCCTGTGGAAGAAAGACAAACATGGCACAACCTGTGCAGGTTACAACAGCTGATCGCTCACCTTCCATATCACCGTCCTCTTAAGAGCTTCCTCAACTGTTGCAGGAACTACTCAGAGAAACCTGCAGATGAAAGCCTCAGTGCGCTCTCCCCACGCGAACTCCCGCTGTTAGCCTCTGCTGTTTGCCGCTCAGCTGGTTCGCTGCTGACTGCCCTTATATACCAGTCAGGCCCACTCAAGGCCCACCTGGAACAAAGCACTCCCAATTCACACTTTTCAAACAAACAAGCAAGCAATCAAGCACACGGTCAAACTGACCAACTGTCCCAGCAGCAGGCACTCAGATACTCACCAACACAGCCCCCCTAATGCAGCACTTAGCGTACCTCCTCTCGGACAGCTCCCAGGCAAACTCCCGCTGTTAGCCTCTGCTGTTTGCAAAGAATTGTTTTGTGGACGTTTAGCTTGGACTTTCAATTGGCCCTTTTGTTACAACAGAAGGGGGCTGAGCTTTATGTGACTTGGCTGGATGTCTTAGCCGTGGAAGTCCAGGTGAGAGGCAGATGGCCAGCAGGAGGTGCCAGAGATGAGGGCCCATTGCAGCACTTCACACTGACTCAAGGGGGTACTATGGGTGCTGGGTATGCTACCTTAAAGGTCCACTGTCCAGAATCCAGTCCACACACACACTAGGAATGAGTTTCTCTGAAGTCAGGTCTCGTATTGGAGAGAAGGACAAATCAACACTCCTTGGTTCCATTTCTCCGTCTGCCACTGATTCACTATGCAACCTCGAGCCAGTCACTTCAGTGCTCTGTACTTCAGTTTCCCCATCTATACAACAGGCCAAATATGGCACTGCAAGGTAGCATTTGCGTTCCTAAAGCATTCCGGCCTCTTCAGGTACGAGGTGCTGTGGAAACATTGAGTCTGTAGTGTTGCCAGATTCCAAATACTTAAAGTGGCAGCACAACCTAGAGTCGGGGGGGGGGGGGTTTCAGGATGATTTCAGGTTCAGCTGTGTAAGCTGTTGCTGCGCCGTGAGTCATTGTTTTCAATGGCAAGTTGCAGCATTGTAAATTACACTAATAAATGCTAAAGAAACAGGTTTGATTTACCTATGTGAAATGCTGCACTGGGGATAGCTAAACTGGGCATATATAGACAAAAGGCTTGTAAATTAGGGCTTTGAGGCCCAGTCATTAAGGCCAAGTTAATAAATCCAGCTCCTTTGTCCCCTCTCACAGTTCAAAACCCCAGACAGAGCCTCAAGGCCTAGTTTTATCCTGAAATTTGGAGACTTAATTTAGCAACTGTGAAAGGAGCTGACTGGGACAGCTCTGGAGGTCTGTGTTTAAGGTCCAGCAGCTCCACAAGCATCCTTCCCCCCACCTCTGTTATGGATGGTGCCCGTCTCCATAGGAGAAGATCTAATATAGTATCCCTGGCCCATGAAGTCCCCGATGTCTTTGCTGGTACCAGTTGTGCTGGTTGGGTTGTGGACATTTGTCCTCTGGGAGGTGAACTGAGACTAGAAGAGTCATTGAAAAATAAGACCAAGATTTTCAGAAGTCACTAGGGCCAGTTTTTGGTGCCTGACCTGAGACAACCTAAAGGAGCCTGAGTTTTAGAAACTGCTAAGCGCCCGCACGCTGAAAATCAGGATGTCGAACTGGGCACATGAAGAATAAGGCAACCCAAATCACTAGTTTTTGTTGGTTGAGATTTTCAAAGTGTCCTTCTCCAATAGAAATAACCCTTAGCTCTATATAGGACTGGGCCTCCACTGATCTCCATGCTATTCACTAAAGAGGGCAAGCAGCACTATCCCTAGGTTACAGGTGAGGAAGATGAGGCTCAGTGATGGGAAATGACTTGCCCAAGATCAGACTGCAGGTCAATGGCAGAATCAGGAACAGAACCCAGGAATCCTGACTCCTAGTCCACTGAACTATGCTGATTCCTGCTGAGCAGCTTAAAATGCGTCACAAAACCTAATTGCTGGAACCTCTTACCACCCTGCTGCATGGTGAGTTGATCTCAGCCCCATTGCATAGGCAGGGAAATTGAAGCACAGAGAAATGAAATCACCCAGGAGGTGTATAGGAGAACAGAATCCAGATCTCTTGACGCTCAGTCAAGCATATTAAGCAACAGACTAGCACTGTCTCACATGCCAAGCCCTGCTCCTGGCTTCAGAGGGGCCACGGAACAGTCATCAGACTGCAATGGTTTTTGCTCTGCAATCCAGCCTTTGGAAATGAGTGCTGTGCCAAACAGTGCCTCAGAAGCACCCGTTGTGGGACTCCAGTGCCAAGAGGCAGGGTGCTGCGCTCTGTGCTTGGCTCCTGGTATCCAAGGAGCTGGAGATCTTGTTAAATTGTTCCGTTTCAATAGGTTTGTAATGAGTGCTGGACTCCACCAATGGGGGGAGAACGGGTGAAAGGTCACTGGGGGAAGCTGTTGGGAAGGTGCCCGCCCAGTGGGGAGAAAAGCAGTTAGAAAAGCCAATGTGCTGTGTGGGTGCATTAAAAAGGAGAGAGAAAATAACACAGGCAATACTGTGATGGCATTTCAGCTTGGAGTGGTGCACTCTGCTGGCAGCAGGCATCTGTGTCCAGTTCTGGGTGCGTGGCTCTGAGGCAGAGAGAACTGGAGAAGGGAACTGAGGAGAGGCAGGGTCCTGACGTGGCTGCAGCACAGCAAGAGGCTTCTGGAGTTAGGGTTATGGGGCTTGGAGAGCAGGAGGGAGGGAGGGACTGAAGATGATGGATCTAGCTCACCCCAGGTGAAAGTGGGATCATCACC
Organism: Trachemys scripta elegans; assembly: GCF_013100865.1. Taxonomy (NCBI): domain Eukaryota; kingdom Metazoa; phylum Chordata; order Testudines; family Emydidae; genus Trachemys; species Trachemys scripta. Next base: position 40,773,421 of record NC_048307.1, read on the forward strand.
TGAAGACAACGGGCCAGTTCCTCAGCTGGAGTAAAGCAGTGTGGCTCCTGTTGATTGATAGTTTCATGCCAGTGGGGAATTTGGCAGTATGCAGGCAGAGGGTAAATGGCCCAATGCTAGAGGCAGCTCAAGGACTGGGTACCACCTAAGTCCCCTTACCTGTGGGGGCACAGAGGCACTGAAAGGGTAGAACCACGGTCACCCTTCCTTCCCTCCAGTCTCCCTGCTTCTCCCACCCCACAATGCCTGCTCCACACAGTCTCCTTGCTGCTCTGCCTTCGGCTCCGTCCTTTCATACACCCCCACAGCCTCCTGCCTGGCACTTGCACAGGAACTAGAGGCCACCTCCCGTGCAGGAGAAGTAAGCAGGCCTGGCCTGTGTCCAAAGGCCGGTAGGACAATTTTTCCATCTCATGACATTCTGCGGCCGACTCAAGAGTTTTGGACTCTTGGGGCTGGCAATGCTGTGAGGAAATGACAGGGTGTCAGGGTCAGGCCCAGCTGCTCCCCAAAGGAAAAGGGACGTGCAGGATCCTCCTCCTGCCTCCCCCCAGTATCCCCTAAGCCCAGGGGGCACAGGGCCCTTCTCCGGTGCAGAAGAGTGGGGACAGAGGGCAATTGCATGGCTGCACGGGGGTCACAGCAGAAGTGGCCTTGAGGGTCTACAAAGCTGCCCTGAGGAGCCCTAAGGGGCCACAGAAGGGGGGGCTGTTGCTGGGTTATTTTCAGGGCCAGCTGAGGCCATCTCAGGCCTCAGTACTTGTCTGCATTTGGCTCCCAGGACTGAGAGCTGGACTGTGGGGCCAGAGCAGCTGGGGATCATTGCCGCCTGCCAAAGGGCCAGGGCTGAGGGGACAGGCGCAGGGGGCACCTGCAGGGCTGGAGGGAGCAGTAGCCACATGGGCACCTTGCCCCCACGCCATCACGCCCCGCTCTGTACTGGTGCAGGTCTGTCCCATCTCTCAGGGAAGGGTTCCGAGGGGCAGGACAAGGCGTTCGGGGACCTTGGCGGGCTGGTGCAGGATATTGAAGCCGTGAGCTGGGCTAATGCAGCCTGCCCAGCTGGGTTTGCCTGGTGCCCTCGCCCCTCTCAGCTCCATCTCTGAGACCACACCGGAGTACCCAGAAGGAATTGGATCTAGCCAATGGGAGCTGTGGACCCAGCTTTTGGGGCAGGGGCAGCATGCGGAGCCCTCTGGCTGCCCCTACTCGTAGAAGCCGGGTGGGGGACATGCCGCTGCTTCCGGGATCTGTGTGGAGCCATGGCAGGCAGTCAGGGCTGGCTCCAGGGTTTTTGCTGCCCCAAGCGGCGGGGGGGGGGGAGGGGGGAAAAGCTGCGATCGGCAGCAGCTCCACCATGCCGCTTAATTCTTCAGCGGCAATTCGGCAGCAGGTCCTTCTCTCCGAGAGACATGCCGCCCCTCTTCATTGGCCGCCCAGGCACCTGCTTGCTGCGCTGGTGCCTGCGCTGGTGCCTGGAGCCGGCCCTGCAGGCAGGGAGCCTGCCTTAGCCCCACTGCACCGCTGACCGGACTTTTAACTGCCCGGTCAGTGGTGCTGACCAGAGCCACCAGGGTCCCTTTTCTACCGGGCATTCCCTTTGTTCCCTCTCTAGGCCTGCAAGAGACCAGGCTGGGACTAGGAGCCCCCTGCAACCAGCGCCCCCCACCCTGCACAGAGCCAGCATCCCCCAGGAGAGGTACCGGGGGCCGATACATGTTGTTTTATTGATTGCTGACTGCTTATTATTTGGAGCTGCTTTGTGGTTACTATTGCTATCAGCTATGTAGTTATGGTTTCAATTAGTTATTAGCTATCCAGTCTATTATTAGCACTTTCTGTTCATTATCAGTGACCTAACAGGGCAGGCTGGCCAGAGTCGGGAAGGAGAAGTCTTGAATTCATGTGAGGATATTTTTAATGCTCTTTTTTTGCTTCCCTGGTTCATGCTGAGTCCGTGGATGGAGGATCAGCGCCCTGAGGCTAAGGAGTACTTGTCTCTCTGTGCCTCTGGTTGGCTGGCCATGCGAGAGGCCAGCCTGTTAGACTGGCTGGGCAGTGAATGTCCAGGAGTGGCACAGTCACCTTTTCATCTGTGCTAATCACTGTGAGTTTGGCTGCATGAACTGAACTGATAACAAGTGTCTTGCTGTTTCCTTTGGCTCCTCCCTCTGGCTGGTGCACCCACTCATGGTCTCCCATCTGGACTCAGACGATCTGCTCTCCAAAGCAGGGACTGCCAGTGAGTTCTGTTTGTACAGCACCTAGCGCACTGGGGCTCTAGGCCCAACTGTAATGCAAATAAGGAGGAGCCGTTCAGTCTCATAATGTCTGGATACTTCTTGCAGAGGGCTGAGAGCTGGGCTCGTGGGGAAACTGGCCTTCAGTGTAGAAGCTGAGCCCTTCTGGACACGCTGGCCTGAGGGGGCCAGGAGGCGCTGTAGCCCGACAGGGTCAGCACTGCCTGTGGAGGTGGAAGCTGCTGGGGCCTGCAAGCCTGGGCTCTGACTCTCTCCAGTTGCACTTCCCTTTGATAATGGGCTGTGACTGCATTTTCCATTCCAGGCTTGGCGTTCTGGACTCAGATGCTGGAGCACAAAACCTCTCACACTGCAGATCTCGCCTCGTCTCCTGCTGGTCAGGAGCTGGGAAAGCCCACGTGACAATGCAGAGACAAGTTTGGCTCTCACCTGCTGCCCTGCACCAGGACAGACCCTGCACATGAACAAGGGAATTCCTAGGGATCACCCGAGGAACTAGAAGCTGGCCAACGTGTCTGGGAGAGAAATGAGGGATCCTGCCCTGGGTGCCTGGTACTTATTACAGCACCATGGAAACAGGCCAGGCTCAGGGATGTCAGGGCCTCCTGGGATGCAGAGTTTGGACACAGAGACCATGGCAAGCCCCACAACTGTCATCAAAGGAATGGGGGAAGGGTGTGTTGAGGGGGTGGGGACTCTCCTGGGGGCCAAATGGAGAGGTTTGGCAGTGGAATGTGAGTAAGGTGGGGCAGATGCTTTGTGCTCAACATGGAGGTAACTGGGTAAAATACTAGCCAGTGCTATCCAGGAGATCAGACTGGACAAGCTAATTGTCCCTTCTGGCCTTACCACTCTCCTACTATGCAATGTCTTATTGGTAGCCAGGAAGTGGGCGGGTGGAGCCCGCCCACTGCCAGAGGACCTCCCCCCAGCCTAAGGGGAGGATCTACAGGACCTGGATAACCAAGTAATTCCGGGGGGACAACAAATGAAATAACAGGGACAGGAGTGTGGTCAAAGGGCTAAACGTAGGGAACCTAATGGGGACATTGAGCAGAGAACCCCGGACAGCGCCCACTGCTCCTCGAAGACGTCAAGGGAGCCAGCGGACGCCACCCAGAGGAACTCTGCCCGGATGCGTGAATGGACTGAGGAGCGGAAATAGGCCCCACAGTGGCAGGAACTCCCGTGGGCCAACCTCCTCTCCCTGGTTTTGTAAATGGCTAGTAAGATTTTTTTGGCACCCAAGGACAGCGTTATATCGGGGTAGAGGTGTATATGTTTCTCAGCTTCCATTGTTTTTTTTTTTTTTTTTTTTTTTTTTTTTAAGTGTCTAGCTCTCATGGTTGCAGGAAAAAGCTTGAAAATGTGACCCAAGCACATCCTAAATGCTCAGTAAACAGAAGGTAAAGAAAAAGGAACCAACATTATTATTTTTTTAAATCACATGATTTTTAAGCCAATCTTATGGGCGGTGGGGTGGGAAGGGGGGGTTTGAGGCCTTTGGGGACTGGAAGGCTTGGGGTATGGCTGACAGTTTGGAGAGTTTCACCCCAAGCTTGCTGGATCAAACATAGTTTGGATAACTCTGTAACCAGCTGGTGGCTTGTGTGAAATCAAATGGACATCTAAGTCTTGGGTCCCACTGGCAGATAACCACAGCATGGAAACATCACATCTGAAGTTGGCCTCCAGGAGGGCCATCTCAGCAGAGGAAGGGTCGGGAATGGAATGTAGGAACTAAGACCTTCGGGTCTGTGTTGAGGCCCCTTGGAAGGGGGGTGTGACCCAGGTAAGTACAGCAGTTTGCTCTGCAATGCAGTCACACCCACTCCTATCATCAGCACTAGCTCCACCTCAGCACAAATAGTGGCAAGCCCTCAAGTGGGCTTTGAAGTTGACAGTTAAGTCGCGCTAATACAAAGCCACTGTCTTTGTTGCAACATTGCATGGTCATAAGTAAAAGCAATGCAGCCTCGAGCGAGCTGGGGCTGAGACAGTCATGTACCGCAGCTCAGACCTCTGTGGGTAACCCCTTCCTGAGGTGTGCGATGGCTTGAGGTGGATGTTGGGCATCAGTTCCACACCTCAGGCCCCATCAGAGCAAAGGAGCAAGTGTCCACTAGCCTCAGCCATCATCCCTAGAAGAGGTGTGAGTGCAGCTACTCATCAGGAAGAAAGCTCCACCGTCACCATGGTCTGCATGTGTGGGAAAAGGAACATTTGTGATGGGGCTCCGATTTTTGTCTCACTCTGGCTTTACACTGGGGAAAGTCCACTGACCTTGGTAGAGAGTCCTGATTTACACCACTTAAACTATTATTATTATTCTCTGCTATCACACTTAGGAATCTTAGGGTACATCTACGCTACAGCTGGAATGTGGTTCCTGGCTCAGGTAGGCAGATGCGCTAGCTCAGCTCAGGCTAGCTGGCTAGACGTAGCAGCATAGTCGGGGTTAGGACGGGTGGCAGCTTGGGCTAGCCAACCAAGTATGTACCCATGGTGTCCAGGTGGGTTTGTATGCAGGTGGTTAGCCCGGGCTGCCACCCGCGCTACTCCTCTACACTGTTATTTTTAGCATGCTAACTTGAGAGCTAGCACATGTCAGTCCACTCAATCTGGAAAGCATGCTCCCAGCTGTAGTGTGGACATACCCTTAGTTAAGGATCAGAGTCTTATTGTGCTGACCAGACAAATAACAAAGACAACCCCTGCCCCAAAGAACATACAATTCAGATGAGCAAATCCACTAGCTGGTAGCAGTAGTAGGTTATTGTCCTCTAATAGAACAGTCACAAGGAGTTGACATAATGCCATTTACATTTCACTTAGAAGTTTACTGACAGGAGTGTTTGAGGAAACAGACGGTTTAAGCAACTATTGGAGGATAGTCACAGGAACTGATTTCAGATTTGTAATCCCAAGTATTCACACTGGAAGTGTGATTCTAAGAATTGCACTCATTGAACCACGGAACAGAAACCACCCACATGTGCTGGATGAAAACAGCTCATAAAACAGGATCTGGACTCTTGTCAATGAACCACTTGTGAACAAGCAACACGCTAAGAATTATTTCTTGCCATCTTTACGCAAATAAGAAATGTGTTTGAGCAAACTGATGATCCACTCATGGGAAAATTTGCTGGATCAAATTATTCACCCAGACCTAGAAATATGTCAAGAGGGTTCAGCCCCTTGACTGTGAGGAAAATTCTCATGATCGTCAATTTGAAATTCACTTTCTATGAACAGCCTCCAAAATTTACTTAAAACTGGCTAAGTTGACAAGCATCTAGGATGACCAGACGTCCTGATAAAATCGGAACCTTCCCGATATCTAGGCCAATGTATGGTCGGGACGCAATTTGTCCCGATATTTCACAGTACTCCGCTTTTTTTTTTTTTCCTCCGCCAGCCCCCCCCCCCCCCCCATGCGTCCCGATATTTTCTTCCTCTCATCTGGTCACCCTACAAGCATCCCTGTCAGTAAAAATCACTCACAGAAAGTAACACACTGACAAAGCCTGGGCCATGTTCACCTCTTGTGGCTGGCCTACGAAAGGGTAACAGTTTACCACTTCTACCAGCTAATGGAGTTTACTTCTTTAGTTTTGGTCTAGACTGGTGTTACAAGAGCCCAGGGGTTCTCTTCCCATAGCTGATTGCAGCAGTAGACCCCCTGTGCTGTGAAATAGCTGATGAGCCTTGTCATGCTTAGAGGTTTTTAAGGTCAGGCTTGACAAAGCCCTGGCTGGGATGATTTAGTTGGGGATTGGTCCTGCTTTGAGCAGGGGGTTGGACTAGATGACCTCCTGAGGTCCCTTTCAACCCTGATATTCTATGATTCTGTGCTCCCAGGGAAACCGTTCTAAGTCTCCATTTGTCCAGGGTGACTTACAAGGTTAAAAAAAGGGCAAAGCCAAGGGGACCTTTGATCACTCCCTGTTTCCACTGGGCCTACCCTTTCCAATGTCATTCACATATCAATGAAACCATGCTGGCTCACTTCACACCTCTTCATTTTGCCATTGCATTGAAATCTCTTGGACTGGAGCCTGGTTGCTCATCCAAACGCAGACCATCTGTAGCCGATGGCCCGAGGGGCTGGACGCTTCATTGAAACCAGGGAGGGGGATGAGCATTTGGAATGTGGAGCATGCATGTCCCCCAAAACACCCCTGCAAACAGCAGCAGAGAGCGCCCCAGTGAGCGTAACAATACAGGAGGTAGCGACATGATCCCTCAACTAGGGGAGCCTCTTCCTAGAGCCTCTGGAAGGAATCCCCATGGGATTACAAGGGAAGCTGGGAGGAGGTTTCCCCACAGTGGTGCAAGTAAGTTGGCATGGTCAGGCACGCCATTCCATTAAGACATTTATTGCCGGTATGCCGTACCAGAAAGGCACATTTTCAAGAATGAATTGTAGAGCCCTGTGTGGATACAAATTTATACCCGCGGATGCGGATAGCCGTGGATAGAAATCGGTATCTGCTGAACTGCATGGCTCTCCTGGGAACCGCAGCAGCAAAAGAAGCAGAATGTGGGGCCACCGCTCCCAGGAGCCAGCACCCCACGCCAGCAGCTCCTCCACCACAGCTGTACCACCCCCAGTCCCAATCCCAGCCCTGTCCTCCGGCGGGTCTGTACAGATCCCAGACAGGAGACATAGCTGTGTAGAAGGGCTAGGGCTGAGGCTGAGGTCGGTACAGCCATACCGGAGGAGCTGCTGGCATGGGGCACTGGCTCCTTGGAGCGGCCATGTTCTGCTCCTTTCACCGCTGCGGTTCCCAGATACTGGGATACCTGGATACTGGATACCCAGAGCCCTGCAGTTTAGCGGTTCAGTTATAGAACATTTTTTGTGAGGGGGGTTGGGGGATGGTACTGTCCCGATAAGAGTTAAAATCTACTTGCACCACTGTTTCCTCATACCAAGTAGTGGCCTGTTTATACTGAATTTAAGCCTCTCTCCAAGCAAGATTGTGTCCTACCCATACAGAGGGTTAAGGAGGCATGAGCCACTCCCCTCATGCCAACAAACAGGCTGCTGGCATCGCTGCTGTAAATACAAGGATCACAGGTTCTGGGGGCTGCTTCTGCCACCACACTGGGGTGTTATTTCAGAGAAATTCCGAGGGGGAGGGGTGACAGTTGTGTCAGCGTAGGACCACTGTATGATTGCTATACCCTGCAAAGCTGGCGGGGGTGACAGTTGTGTCAGCATACAGACTGGTGTGTGTTTTCACACCCTGCAAAGCTGCGGCAGTGACAGAGTTGGGTGGGCATACAGACCACTGTGTGATTATATTACACTCTGTGACACTGGGGTGGGGAGGGTGTGACAGAGTTGTGTCAGCTTATAGACCATTGTGTGATTTATGTTTATTCCTGGGGGAATTCTGCTCCAAAAAGTTAAAAATTCTGCACACAATATTTTAAAATTCTGCATATTTTATTTGTCAAAATAACACTACATAATCACACCAGTTTCAATTATTTTGGTAATTTATTTCAAAATACCTATCAGCAACTATATCTGTAACAATACAGACACACACAAAAATCCTCCAGGAGTAGAGTTAAGGAAACCCTTATAACTACCCAGTTCCTGTTTCTCTGCCCTCTTCCCCCAGAGCCCAGCTGCAGGGTGCTCCACAGCACAGAAACTCATATGCATCCCTACCCCCCAGAACCCAGCCGTGGGGCACCCCTCAGGTCAAACACTCGCACGTACCCCTACCCCCCCAGATCCCAGCTGTGGGGCCCCCCAGTCCAGACACTTGCCCCATTCCCCCCCCAAAACAAATCCCGGCTGCGGGCCTCCCTCAGTCTACGAACTCGCACGTAGTCTTACTCCCCTCAGATCCCAGCTGTGGCCCCCCAAGCCCAGACACTCTCACCCCCTGCCCTCCCCAAAGCCCAGGGATCCAGAGGGAAAAACAGCCGGATGCTGGGTCCCAGGCTTGTGTAGAGTTTTCTGCATTCCCACATGCTCTTTCAGGCCATGCTGAGAACTGCAGCTGCCAGGAACCCTCCAGCTCCCTCCAGCAGTAGTGGAGCCTTCCCAAAAGTGGGGGGGACAGGGGCATCATCACCCTCTGTGGCCCTGTCCCTTCCATCCGAGGCAGGTGGAGGGTCTGCTGCAGTGCAGCGCCCATGATGCCCAGGCTCCGCAGCCTGGCTCCAGCTGCTGAAGGGGCAGGTGTGGGGAGGCCCATGGTGAAAAGTGGATGAGCCATCGCCCCCTGGCCTCCTTGGTTCTGGCACCCTCAGCTCCCTCCCCTTCCCCCTAGCAGTGTCTTCTTCTTGTGAGCTGGCCCCTAGTCGTGGCCAGCAGCACTGCAGCCCATTTCAGTGGAGGAAAAAGAAATTCTGAGCAAAAAACATTAATTTCTGTTCAAATTCTAAATGTGTAGTGGCGCACAATTCCCCCAGGAGTATATGTTATACCCTGAGAAGCTGAGGAGGGGACAGCTGTGTCAGCGTATAGACCATTGTGTGATTTTGTTATCCCTGCAAAGCTGGGGGGAGGCAAAAAGTGAAAGGAATTATGGAGCATATGGAGCTATGGAAAGTGGGGGAGGGCAAACCAAGATTGGGGGGTAACTGCACCCCTTGCCAATAGCAAATGCCCCTGCACTGCACAGCAGCAGGGGGAGTGGTCGGAGAGGGGCATGAATGCCTCTTTCCCCACCTACATGCCAGCTAGCACATCCGAGCCGAGCAGGGGCAGTGATCTGTTACTGATCAGGGCAACAGCTGGTAACTAGCCTCTGTAACAAGAGGGAAGCAGGAAAGGGACTGGGACTCTCAGGATCACAATTCTTTCCCTGGACCGCCCTTGGACAGCGCAGCAGCATGCTCCCCCTTGCTTAGTATTATTGTAAGGTCACCGTCAGGAGCTCTCTCTCAGAGCACTGACCACCACTGGGGTGCCGGGCTTTCCCCAGACAGAGAGGGGCCTTTGTTTGAGTTATGGGCACTGACCAGCCCAGCGGGGCGCTGAAGAGCCACACAATGAAACAACTCTTAGGTATTGCAATAGCGACCAAGGGCCCTTCCAAGATCAGTGTCTCCCTGTGCTAGGTACTTGTTGAGAAACAGGCCATGCACTACAGAGATTAGATTCAAACTAGATGTTCCACAGAGACTGAGCCGCTGCAAACTGAACGCACAGCTCCTAAGTCCCAATCCATGTCTCAGTTGCAAAATTACCCATCACCTCCATCATTCTGCACTTGGGGAGCAAGTCGGCTGGTTTCACTCCTTTCCCACCCTGCTCAGCCCCCTGTGCCTGTGCAGCTCCCCAGGCAGGGCTAGGACTCCGCTGCCCTCAGGTTGCAGGAGCTCTGGATTCCAGCTCCCACCGAACAGGTGCATATGGGGCAGAGGGCTCACTGCTGCCTTGGCTTTGCATGCCGGAAGCTGGCCCATTTGGGAGACTTCTGGGGGAGAGGTGCTGCAGGAAGGGATGATATTATGATTATGACAGTATTAAATATGTTTTCCGCAGGCTGCTGGCTTTCCCAGGATGCTCTCACATACACTGCTAATGCAGCATAAGCCGGTTAAGACAGCCTAGCTGGGTAAAGCCGGATTGGTGGGCCTTAAGTGGTGATCAGTCAGTTCCTATTCCCACAGATCATCTGTTAGGCCCCCATCACTCCCACTACCATCCAGGCCTTCCCTTCTGGTTGCAGGCAGCACAACAGATCCCTGGTCCCACTCCACACCCCTCCGACGCTACTGCCCCCCTGACTTTGAGCATCCTCTTTGCTGACGGCTCCAGTGCCTTTCAGTTGGGTCCCGATGCCACAGCTCCTAAAGCTCACGTGCTCCTGGATGGCTAGTGCGCTATCTGGGGGACAGCTTCTCTGTGTCTGAGACACACTGGGGTCTTCTGAAGCCCATCTCCAGGCCTTGATGAGAAGCTCAGGGAGTTGCAAAGACCTACAAAGTCTTTACTTCTATGAGGCAACTGTAACTAGGGAAAGGATCTTGTCTGGAACTTGCACAGCCAGGGTTCAGTTCCCTGGCATGCAAGTCAAATGCTTTTGTTAGTCAGCTCAAGAGTTCTGCAGCCCTGCTCCTGGGGCCTGTGTGCTATCAGCTAGGCAGGCTACTTCTGCCGTGACCAGGAGTCTCCAGCCCTTCTTCTTGGGGCTGGGCTAATTCAGGCCAGCTGGAGCCTTAAACCAGTATCTCCCAGCTGGCCTCTTTTCCAGTCCAGCCCTGCACTGGGAAAGCTCAGCATGGTCCTGCCCGGTGGCACTCTTGTTCACAGAGCTCATCCCGACTGACTGGGAGAGGGGAATATTGCCTCACCCTGCACTACACAGGTCCTGGGCCCTTAAGGAGCCAGCAGCATAGGTTTTCCCCAAACACTATTCCTGGGACTACTCGCTTTCTCCCAGTATCTGCCCCTGGCTTTCCCTGGGACGTCTTGTCCCCTCAGACTCCTGGAACCTAAAATGGCCCTGACATGGAACAGGGGTTGGCTGACCCCTTGTCCCTACTGCCCTTAAAAGGGACAGACCACCCTTGTGACAGGGGACTATATAAGTGCCACAGAGAGATTTCTCTGCAATATGTTACCATAGTAGCTTGTGCCAAGTCTGTTGAATTGTTGGTCTCAGCCAAGTGGCTTGGTGCCTCCATTGCAAAGGACCCTGTATTTGGCCCAGTTCTTGGGAGTCTGAGCTGAGCTCTGCATAGAGCTCAGTGAAGAGAAGCCTTTCTAGAAAACTATTGTTACTTATTTATAGCAAGAAATGCACCCTGAACACTGATGCTCGGGGGGGGAGGGGCTTGTTGTGGGTTGACCAAACAACCAGGAAAACTGAACAGGCTCCATAAATCAGACTGCATGCATTAGAAACTCCTGCAACAGGCTGCACCTGTATCCACTCTCCGTGTGGAGCAGCTGCTATTATTCTGTTATGTAAGAGAGCTAGGGCTGGCTAGAAACCAAAGGAGGTCCCTGGAATATAGGGAGCTGCAAGCTGAAGTCAGTACCCAGTTCTGGATGCTGTAAATGCTGTATGTTGCAGTTACGTAATGTTTACATTCCAACAAAAGAGGGTGAGTCTTAAATGCAGTGCCACCATTAAAGACACTCCCAGGATGAAGGAAATGAATCAAACAGATGCTTTCCGGGTATGAAGACTGCAGTAATGCCAACTCTCAGCACGAGTTGTAGTGCTCTTGGGAGGTGTTTCTAATGCCCCAACTCCCAGAACTAAGTGGTTCCATCAGAATCTCTGCTTTCCTTTTAAACTAGAGTAAGTTTCTAGCCTTCGTGATCCTAGAGAAAAGCTTGGAAATATGACCCCACTGACCCCAAAAGGCTTAAAAAGCAGAAGACAAATAAACAGAAGCTCAAATTAATTTTGTTTTAATATCTCCTGATTTTTAAGCCAGTGTCCTGAGATTTTGGGGGCCTGACTCATGACCAGTGAATGGTTGGGGTTGGCAGTCCTGGAAGAGATGCTGTAGCTAGCTGCAAGGTTGTGAAACCAGGTCTAGTTCATCTCTGCTGGAAAGGGTGAATCTGGAGGCAAGTCTTTATACTGCGCTCAGCATCATGGTTCCCAAGTGCCACAGCTGTGCTGGGTGCCCTCCCCAAGCACACAGGCTGAGCCTTAAGTCTATGAGAGAACGCCCCCAAAATACCATGTAATTTCAACCATGTAACAACCAAATGCACCACAAGCCCCGTCCCCTGAAACATACAATGGTGTCCAGACGGTGACAAAAAGTTTGGACAAAGGCCCAGATCCTCCAAGGTATTTAGCTTTCTAACTTCCATAGGTTGCAATGGGAGTTAGGAGCCCAAATACCTCATATCTGGCTAGAATCTTCAGACACAAAAAATGTCAGTGCAGCTTTGTGGGAGAGCACAAACTGAGCACCTTTAATTCCGCAAGGGCTCATTCTCCCAGCTCTTGCTTATAAACCCATTAACCCAACATGAGATTTATCCCTGACAGCAGGATTGCTAATTTTGTATGTCCTAAAATAATATTTGCTGAGCAGCACTTACAGCTATTATTACAACAATGTTGGGCACTAAAAATATATGGCTCTGGGGAGAGCTCTTCCTATCCAAGACAACAAGCCACTTAATGCACATCAAGGAGGAGAGCTCTCCCCAGTCCCAGGGGAAGTGGGAGAAGCATTCCCCACTTGAAGCCATGACCTTAGAATGAATGAAAGACAGAGAGAGGGAAGGAGAGAGAGGAAAAGGAGACAGATGGAGGGAAGGCATTTTGCTAATCTCCATGTGCTTGTGCTTTTCTTACAGCCTGAGAGAAACTCCCTAATTTGCCCTATAGAAAACAGACAGCAATGCAAAAATAAACCCCCAAACCCTGTCCCTGCTGCCCCCTTCCCCATCCTCCTCCTGCACCTGGGAGTCGTGTGTTCACCTTTAAACTGCACAGACAATACTAAGCAAAATCTGAAAGCTTCCAACATCAGAGTTTGTGCATCTATTTCCAGGGGTTGAAAATGCTCCATTAAACTGTTGTGTGACCATTGGCAAATCACCTCCCTGGTATGTGCTTCAGTTTCCCCTCTTGCTTTCTGTATATTTAGATTGTAAGCCCTTTGGGACAGGAACCATCTCTCAGTACATTGTGGTACAGCACCTACCTCACCAGGGGGCCTTGATTTCCACTAGGGCCTCTAGGCATTACTATAACCTCTCTAAGAAGCTTCCAGGAAGGTTGCTCTGAAGCCTGGCATAACTATTGAGTCCGTGTGAAGAGACAGAAACAGCTACACACAGGGTTTTGTTAAGATATCACCAGGTTCGATCATCACCAGGATTCACGGGCTGTTCCCAGACAGTTTTTCACTGCTCAGCCATTTTCACTTGACGAATTATACCCGTGAAGCATACAGCTACAGTAAGGCATGTATGTATGTCAGGCCTCAAGTCCTAGACCACTGTGATATCAGAGGTAACTCAACCAATCACCACACATACTCTACAGCTAATTTGCATGCAACCGATTTCATTGGTTGACTGGTGGATTACTCAGCCCAACTGCCGGAGCACAGGCTTTTCAGCTTTGAATGCAAAGAAATGTAAGAAAGTAGCTCCAGTGGTGTCAATGGAGCTGTGCTGATTTAGGTCAGCTGAAGATCTGCCCCAATCTATTTGACTCTGCCCCTAAGTTTTCAGTGCTCAGTGTGTCCATGGAGTTTTGTACATTACCTCCGATGGTAACGAACTCTTTGTCACTCTCCCAGACCAGACAGCTCTGGAGAATTTCTGCCATGGAGCTATAAGACCTTGGAATGTGCAGTAGTTAACAGCTTTATCAACACTTGTTTGTTTTCTGAACGCCTCCCTGTAATTGTAAAATAAATAATTAGCCCTGGCAGCCAAGTTAATTCGTATCAACGATATCTGCTTCTCTTAACAGAGCCATTAATTTCACTTTCCACATGAGCTCCTACAATTTTCCCTCCATCTGATCTTTTCAATTGACATGTTTGTCTGGCCTTAAATAAAGTGATCTGAGAGTATCTTTAATGCTGTGGAATGTGCCCGTGAGTACAATACATGCGGTCAGGTTTGGAGCTGCATTCACTGTTACAGCCCCAGAATTGCACCTGCAAAAATCCACATTTGTGGGTGGGACGCAGGGCATCCACCTAGTTGATCTGTGTGTGCAAATGGCAGTTTGTGCACACAAACCAGGTGCACATCTTGGACACATGCAGAGTTTGAGGCATCAGAAAATTTGGCTTCTTAATTGAACCAGAATCCATGATTTTGGATGCTACTGAGTAATGTTTTCCGTAGTGAGCAGTGTGGCCCTCTGACTAAGGGGATCAGTAACTAATCTCCCTTCGTCCTCAGGGATTACTCTGTGTGTCCTGGCTAGCATCCTCAGGAGCCTTTTTTGTAGCATGCTCTTCACTGGAGTGTCTGAGTGTTATAGCTCTCCTAAGCATGTCCTGGGTCCCACAAGCTGAGCTTGCAGAGCCATTGAACTGAGGACTCCAAGCCGTCTTTGGTGTAAGGGGCGGGGACTAGTATGGGGCATAGCCATTAGGGAGCCACCTGCAGCTCCCTAATGCAGTGTTGGCCTGGATGTAGCATCAGTTAGAGCAGCCATGGGTCTGCTCTAACATATGCCACTAGTGTAACCTTATGCCAGCTGGGATTGGCAGAGCAGAGGTCCACCACCTCTCCATTCCTGACTCACCCTCTTTTGCTGAGATCAGTGATGGAGACATAGGAGCTGAGTTCCCTTCCCAGAGAGGCATTTTCTCCTGGCCATTTATAGCCAAAATCCAGCTTCTTTGTGCCACTTGAGTCACCAGAGAAACTGATCTCTTATATTGGGCTTCATGTCATTGTGATCAGAACTGACAAATAATATCCCCAAAGGTTATGGGACTGATTCTTTCCAGCAGCTAATGAATCAATTACTTCTGAATAAATGTTTTCATTATTCAACCAGCCCTAGGGATGGTCGAATGAAATGAATCAAGGCAAATATTTGCATTTTTTCCCCATCAACCAGCAAAAAGATTATTGGAAAATAATTGTCTCCATTACTCGGCCAGCTCAGACAGAGAATTTGTCTTGATGCTATGACACCATTCCATCCTAGAGACTTAGCATGTGTACTAACAGCTCCTTTCATTTGTTTACTTGTGGAATGTTGAAGCAGGAAGAGACACCTCCATGACTTACAGAGAATAAATGCCTAGACAGACAGCCAAATGGACAGACAGGCAAGGCCAGATTCTACTCTCAGTTATGCAGCATAAATTTAGAGAAACTTCACAGACTCAGAGAGAGAGAGAGAGATGGATGTGTATGTATGATGATAGATAGAGGACACAAGCTCACCATGTGTCATTAATGCATCAGGCAGTGACATAGAGCCTTGGCTTTGCTACATAATTGTTTTGTCCCACAGGTTCATCCAGGTGGAATCCAGAGCCTGTCTCAGTCTTTCCCACCACCTCCCCTCCCACACACTGCTCCGTCTCCCATCACCCGTTCCTTCATTCCCTTTGCCCCTGGCAAAGGCAGCTGGCAAGGGAAGCGATTAACATGCTACTGGTGGATCCTGAGCAAGGAGAGAAATGAATGGCTGGGGAGTGGATAATGATCTGCAGGAATCAATCAGGGATGAACGGACTTGCAGATGAAAGGGAGCACGCTGGGGAGATATTATTCAGCTTGGAGATGGGTCATCTTTCAAGGATGCTGACTGTCTAAGCCCAGCACAGTAATGAAAGCAAGAGAGAAAAAAGGATTCTTGGAGACGAGATAAGGTGAGGAAGATGGTGGTGGGAATACAGCAGGTACCTCTAGAATCAGGGGAGGGGAGGGGCTACAAGGCACAGCTGCAGGTTGATTTAACCCTTTCATCCTGTAGCCCTGGGCATTGCAACACCAGAGGGGTAATAAATCCTCAGGAGCACCTCAGCTCTGCACAGTGCAGCTACAGTGTGGGGGCGGGCACAGGTGGCTTTCCTGGCTCTCTGCCACCTGTCTTCTCCCCTCCATCCTGGGGGTGCAGGAGAGGGGCAGGAGTGGGCGGTGCAGAGCCAGCCCTGCCAGATCTATGCCACTCTGAGATATTCCTGCACACAGGGAGTCCTTCCTGGCAGTGGAGAGGCCAAATTGGGAGCCAGCCACCTCCCCAAGCTGTCAGAAGGAGGGTACATAACAGCCTGGAACCAGGCAAGGGATTGGGAGCAGGAGAGAATGGGCTTTGGGAAAGGCATGGGCAAGAGAGCCACAGGGCAAGGGTGGTGCCAAGTGGGGGAATGTTCAGAACCACCCCTTGTGTTCGTGCTGCAGGTCAGGGCTGCACTGCGTCTGCAGAGCTGCATGGGAGGGGCCCAGAACTGGAATAGCAGGGGGGAGGCAAGTCAGGAGTGAAGTGTATCGTCCAAGCTGGCTGGGGTCCCAAGACTGCAATGGCAAGTGACACTGCAGGTCATGATCCAGCAGAGATGTAAGGGAGGAGCATGCACAGCACCTGCCTGTGCAGTACCTGGCTCTACACAGCTTTGCCTGCCCTTCACATTCATTAGCAGTAAAACTTGCCATGGGTTTCCCATCAGCTGGAGTCCTTCTAGCTTACGCCCACTGGGGGAGATTCCCTGGCCTGTGCTGTGCAGTGGGTCAGCCTAGATGATCATCATTGTTGCTTCTGGCCTAATGAACTCATCCCCTGTCCTCCAAGATCGGAGCCCAGAGTGAAGCCAGAGCAGAGCGTAACAGCATTAGTGTAAGCGGGGGAATGGTCCCGCTAATGTGGGGAACTTTCCTGGCTTCTGCACTACCCCGGTGAAGTGGGCTAGCGAAAGGATCTGAGTCCTCACTTCCACTTCCTTTACCCAGAGGCCTCCCTGCCCTTGAGGACTCCCCTTCCACTCTCCTGTCTGGCAGTGTCCTCGTAAACCCCGACAAGGCTGGGCCCAGGATTCCTGGGGGGCTCGACCCCCAACCCTGCTGTGGTCACCCAGGACAGGGGCTAGGGTGTCTCCACTCCGGGGTACTCTCTCTGCACTGGGCACCTCCCTGACCCACTGATCATTTCATACAATTTAAAGCAAATACAAGTTGTTTAATTAACAATTAATTTTTAAAAAGAATATGGAAAAATGGGAAAGGTAAAGGTTAAAGGAAAACACATCACCCTGCTCTGTGGCAGGGAACATTACAAACAGTGTCTCTGGAACGTCAGGGCAGGTCACAGTCTGTTCCTTGTAGGTCCCAGGCTCCTTCTCAGTCCCTGGCTGTGCTGCAGAGATGCTGTGGGTTGGACACTTGCTCTGGCGGTGGCCACACGCTCTCAGGCTCTAGGTGGCAGGACCCTTTTTCCCAGTATCGCCCCCACCCGGTCAGGGTTATGATCCCCCTCCAAGTTTGGCCTGCAAGGCCTCTTGGCTGAGGCATCTCCCTGTGCTGGGCCCACTGCCCAGGATCCCCTCACTCTCCCCAGCTGCTCACCACACTCGGACTGCACACGGCTCCGGACTGCCCCAGCTCTGGACTGCTCCAGCCCCGGCTCCAGCTCCACTCTGCCTCAGCACGGCTGCTGCTGCTGCTCTGCCTTCAGCTCCCTGGGCTGCTTCTCTGGCCTCTCTGGCTCTGGTTGCTACAGCTCTGCTCCCAGGACAGGTCTGCTCTGCAGGCTGCTTCTATGACTCTGCTCCCAGCTCTGACCTGCTTCCTGGCTGCTTGTCTGGCCCCTCTGGCTCTGGCTGCTGCAGTTCTCCTCCCAGAGCAGGTTTGCTCTCTCTGGGCTGTGCTCTGGCTTTGGGGCTGCAGCTCTGCTTCCAGCAACTTAGCTCAGGCCCCTGCTCTTTCCTTAGCTCAGCCCCACTTTGTCTGACTCAGGCCACTCCAGTTCACACAGAGGACGGGACCCCCTCTGGCCTCCTGACTCCCTGATTAGCCTGCCCGCCCTGTCAATCAGGCTGATCTGGAGCATTGGCCTCTCCCCATTGTTCCTGGGGACTGTCAGTCTCAGGCTCCTGATTTTCCATCGACCCTTCCCCTTTTAGTGCTGGGAGCTAGCCAACCAAAACACCCCCACTGAGTGTTAGTATAGTAAGGAGGCAACAGTCCCCTTACATTAGCATCCACCTCCCTCGCTTTCCTCCATGAAAACCAAACAGCGAAGGTTCAGCCAGAGGGAATAGCTGCATCCCCCTTTATGGCACCCCAGCAGGTTGTACCGCCTAGAAAACAAGTCCCCACAGTGCTCCAAGCCCAGCTGTTACTGCCAGTCATAAAACCATTCACAAACCCAGGTGCCTTCGCTGTGCTGGGGCCTGGGACAGATGATTGCTCTCTTTCACTGTTCTAGTGATGTTCAGAGACCTTCCAAAAACTGAATGAAGAGCAGGAAATCCCTTTATGCACAGTGGGTTCCACTGGTGAAAGCAAGCAGACAGGCGACCCGCTCGCAGCTGCCAGTCTCTGTGCCATGACTGCTGGGATAATATTTATACAGGCCTCAGCCATGAGCCCTTTTATGGCCTTGCACAAGGCGTTCAGGAGTTGTAAGGGGCCCTAGGACTCAGCTTGTGCAGATGCCACCGTGCTCCTTCTCCCACTCCAGCGGAGCTGGGTTGGGAGTGGGCAGGCAGGGGCGGAAAGAGGCTGGAACCTTGGCACCAGCCCCCACCTCAAACAGCCCCAGCCCATGCATCAGACCTGGTGCAGGTTACTTCCCTCCTGGAGTATGGGTGAAGCAAAGATGGGGTGAAGTTCTGGCCTCCCTGTGGTACATTGCAAAACTGCCAGTGACTTCATGGGGGCTGAACTGCGACTGAGTCCCTGTCTGATTCCTGCCCTGGTTCCTGCCCAGGCCAGCCCTCTGAGAGCAGCAGAGCGGAGGGGGCTGTGAGAGAGGCATGTCAACAGTGGCCATGCCTGCAGTCTGTGAACTCCCTCTGACATGTGTATGAGCTGTGCAGAGCAGGGAGCGTGTTTTCCCTTTATTGGCAAGTGCAGATTGACTGTAAAGCCCTGTGCACTTCTCCAGCACTAGCAAAATAAATAACAATCACGGCTCTGATCCTATGAGTAGCATGGCTGGCAGCCAAGATCATGTCTTGGGTTTGTTTTTGATAACAGGGAGAGTCATCTACTAGACCCCGCAAGTCTGGAGTGGATGCGCCCTTGCCCTTGCTAGTCCCTGGGTGAGGGCAGGAGACCTTCTCGAAAGATATTGGGGTAATTCCCTGCAGGGAAATTGACTACCCCCCCCCCCATAAGAAATGGTTTTAACTCAGCGTGATTGCCTTTTCCTTTGATCTCCTCTTCATTAGTCTCTCTCCTTTGCTTTCAAACATAATTAATACTTCCCTGATCAAAGCCCTGTCATAAGGAGAGTGTTAATGACTCTTGTTTTACTGCATGTTCCCATTAAAGATTAACTTTCGTGCTTAGCCAGAGGAAAGTAATGAGAACTTTCCATTCCAAGTGGTGATGGTGATGGTGGTGGTGGGGATGTGGTATTTTTTCCCCACCTGCCATCAGATGATTTCCTCAGGTTTTCTTTGCTAAATAAGTTAAGAATTGAAGCAGAGCTTGGGATGTCCCAGTTCCATCTATCTATCTAGCTGTGATTTTTTTACTATTCTACAACAAACGCCTATCCAAAGCTTTGGGTGTCTTGGACAATCTTTTAAAGATTCACTAATAAACAGACTCATCAATTACCCTGAGCTCAAATAACCCAGCAGCAGGATAGATAACATTTAGTGGAAGCTTCCCCCATTCCAGAATCGCCGTGAGAGTCCCCCATGCCCCCAACCAGCCCATTCCCCGCTGGCCACAGTGGAGCGTACAGGCAAATAGCCAGGCATCAGTTTCATTCAGCAATCACCAGCATGAAGAAGATGGTGCCTTCTCCTCCAACTGCCCCAGTTGCATGGGGCTGTCTACTCACCTTATTACAGCTCCCATTTCTGTTCCAGTGCATGCAGAAATGCGGATTAATCCCCAAGAAAGTCATTCTGCCAGTGGGAGATTTGTCCCAGTCACCCATCTTTGGACTCCACTCAAAAGTCTGAGAGCCTTACTCTTCTGGGTTCCTGTCTTCCACAAACCTCCCCTGCTCTCCAGCTTAGGAAGGCCGGCTGGGACCTCTCCAGAAGCTCTGATCCCAGCGGTAGCATGCCAGCTTCCTCTCAGGGGGAGTACTGGGGCATTTTCATCACCATGTACACGTCACCAGACATTTAGAGAGAGAGGAACAACCCAGAAGTCACTAATTAATTCTTCAGGGTTTGCTCCCCCTTTTCTTAGACATTGCCATAGATGGCAGTAGCCCATAGATGAGCCAGTCTCCCTTTCCCAGAAGAGCTTTCAGCCTGAGAGCAAAGCAAACAAATGCAAGACAAAGCCATGAGCTTTAGAAGCCCCAGGGACTGAACTCAGTCCATAGAGAGCTGACAGCTAACAGACTACAGCCCAGATCCTGGCAGGTATTTAGGTGCCTAACTTCCATTGATTTCATTGATCTTGTGATTTCAGTTGGAGTTAGGGATCTGGGCCTACATGCCCTGACTGGGTGCTGAAGCAGCCATATCCCCTGTGGCTCAGCACGGGCAGGCATGTGCAGCCCATGGGTTGTAAAGATGCGAGATGGCACAACAGGTGGGGACGAGAGCAAGGAGATGACTGAGGAGGAGGAGGGCTTGCTTGGAGATGGAAGGAGATGGCACTTGCCATGCTGCCAGCCAACATGTGGAAGGGTGAGAGGACTACACAGGAGGGGCTGGGAAGGGTGCAGAGGGGATGACAGCACAGAGCCCTGGTTCCATTGAAGCCTCAGCATTTCAGTAGGTTTGTGCTGCACTCAGATTTCCCATGCAGCATTTATTACATTGTGGTGCTCCAATAGATCCTGTGTGAGAAAGGCTGGCACTGGGCTGGTCTCTCAGAACTAGGGAGAGCCATTGAGATGAAAGGAGCACAGTGATCTCCAGTTGTTTATTTGAAGGCTTGTGTAACACTGACAGACCCCAGTTGTTGTCAGGCAGGATCGAACCTGGGACCTCTGGAGCTTACTACATGAGCCTCTACTGCCTGCACTAAGAGCCGACTGGCTCTTAGCGCAGGCTGTAGAGGTAGGGCATGAGTGTGAGTGTGTGGGGGGGGGGCATTCCCTGGTTGCAGTGCACAGGTGGCACCAGACTCTCAGAGTGGATCGCCACTAATGGCTGGCATGGGCCCTGCTGATGCTGTTTATACGTTTGCCATGTGCTCAAGTCTGCTTCCCTTCTGGGATGTCAAGCACTGCTAATCCAAGAGGCTCACACACTAGAAGATGGGAAGGACGGAGGGTACACTCCCTTCACACCTGCCCCCAGATTGCAGGGAGGTGTAAAGTCAATGCTGCACCCTGTAAGTGGGTGCTCCACACTGAAGATATCAGTCTATGAGCACTTCCAGACCTCCTCCCCTAGCTCGGTTGCTAGAGGTATGTGCTTTAGTACTAAAGGGTCTGGAGTTCTAAGTCTGCTGATGACATGTGTCTGGGGGTCACTAGAAAGCTGCTGCCTAAACAGGGACTTGAATCACTGTGAATGTCAGACACATAGGCTGACATGGCCTTATCATGGGGGGTATATAACACTGGTGTAAAGAAAAACCATAGGGTGTTTGTGGTCTCATACTGTGCCATGGCTGGCCTCTCTCTGCCTACCCAGGTGCTGCTATGGCCATTGTCATGGTATTTGATGCTACCCAAAAAATAACCCCCTTTGCTCTTCCTCCATGATGCAGGCTCAGGACATTTGGGGGTGGGGGGAGGTGCTTGTGGCTCTTTCCTTCTCTGTGTGTGTTTTTCCCCTTTTTCCTCTTGCCTGGGGGAAGTTGCACATACATTCTAGTTATTTTCATACATTCTCTCTCTCTCTCTGCCTCTGGTTGAGTTTGATTCTCTGAGAGGACCCCCAGATATTGAACCTTTCCTGCCATTCAGCTCCTCAAAGAGCTAAGGAGGCTCAGAGCCTAGAAACCAATGAAGAGAAGGGGCAGGGTATTGCTAATGCTGGGCTGCCCAGGCCGAGGGAAGCAGGAAGCTGCGGGCTGCCCGGGCCGAGGGAAGCAGGAAGCTGCTGGGGAGAGGGGATCTGCCCGCCAGCTGTGGAGTGCTCGGCCGCTGAGCCCTGAGCCGCCGCAGGAAGCGGCTGCGGCGATGTTGGGGCCGTGCTGAGCGTGGGGTGTGATGGCCGAGGAGCCGGCCCCTTTGCTCCTCCGGCTGCGCCCGCCCCCCGCCCCCACGGCTCCCCCCGAGGCCCGGCCATGCTGCCCACCCACCCCCCCACCCCCACTTGCCTGCAGGAGTTCAGCACCGGCCGGCAGGCGCTGCTTTTGAAAAATATGCTGAGGGGAAGCGGCTGCTTCCCCTGAACCCCCCTAGCTACACTCCTGGGCTGGTGGGAAATGGGATTTTCTCAGTGAGAAATTAACATTTTTCATTTTCCTCTGGATTTTCAGCAGAAAATGTTGGTGTTTTATCGAGCACCCCCCTGGGGAGGTTTTGCCCTAGAATACATCGACACCTAGGGTTGCCAACTTTCTACTCACACAAAACTGAACATCTTTGCCCCGCCACTCCTCCAAGGCCCCGCCCCATGCCCCACCACTTCTCTGAGGCCCTGCTCACTCCATCCATCCCTCCTTCTGTCCCACGCTCTCCCCATCCTCACTCATTCACTCATTTTCACCAGGCTGGCTCAGGGGGCTGGGGTGAAGGGCGTGTGTGTGTGAGGGCTCTGGCTGGGGGTGTGGGCTCTGGGGTGGGGCCAGAGATGAGGGATTTGGGGTGCAGGATGGGGCTCTGAGCTGGGTAAACCCCAGGCAGGCGATGGCAAAGGGGGCAGCTGGAGCTAATCTGCCCCCACTCAGACTCAATGGCTCAACTGTCCTGATGGTTCGCCTCTCTTTGGTTTCCATGCCTTTTCATGCCGCCTCCCCAGGGTCCATTGCCATACCAGCCCCAGAAAGAAACTTGTTCCTCATTGGGCTCAGCTGCCTCTCCTGTACCAGTCTGATCCTGCACAGCACTGGGTACGTCTGAGCAGCTGCACCTCCCCCTGGGAGTCATGGAGGCTCGGTGCCATTCATGGGAGCTCAGCACGCTGTCAGATCAGGCCCTTGGTGCTCCGATGGCTACCTCGCACTGCTCACAGCAGCCTTGTTCCATGGTGTCTGTCATCCCACTTGGCCCATGTCTCCAGAAATCAGCTGTCTCTGGCATGGCGCTCATGGGGGCAATGGACTCTCCAGGTCACATGCCTTGCTCACGCCAAGTGGGCCAGCGTATGTCACTGAGTCTGGTGGCAGAGAGCAGGCAGGCCCCGAGCGTCCTGTGTGGGGGTGCCCCTGTCCGGCTCCCAGTCAAGAGCTGTAGGAACTGCCAGCCAGCACAGGCGGCTGGGGAGCTTTACACTAACATGCCTGGTAGCAAGGGACAGCTCCGGGGGCTGTGAGATGGACTTCAGCCTCCAATCAGTCCCAGGCTTCTTTGCTGAAACTGACACCTGCCTGCTAAGAACTGGCCTGAGTCCCACCAAGCGCATCTCACAAAGCAGCCAGCAGTTTCTTTAAGCCACAGCCAGCTGGGTTTGACCCAGCAGTAAAGGGCTCCCCGTTTTTCTTCAGAGCCTGCTGGGGAGCTGAATCGTGAGCCTCTCCTTGCTGGTAAAGACCTAGCAGCTGTGCCTCGCTGGCAGCCAGCCCAACTCCCCCACATGCTTGTTGGTCAATCAAATCCCTCCTATTATGAGTCGGTTTTATCCCTAGTAACTTCAGGTGTCTATGCAATGGGGCAGCCTCTGCAGCTCTGACCTGTACGCACTGTGCTGCACTCCTCCCAGTGCGTTCCTTGGACAGCTCGGCTCGGGCGTGCGGATATTTATCATCGCCTGCTTGCCCTCGGATGTAAAATTCAAGGCGGCTGGAAATTGAAGCCATAAAAAGCATTTTACACAGTTTTTTCTGTACATGGAGCACTTGTTAGCGTGCTTATGTCTTAGTCCTTGCATCTGACAGAGCCCGTTCTGTAGAGAGATTCAGGTGATGCTGGGTCTGGAGGCTATTACAGATGAGGTAGTGTGGCCTAGTGATTAAAGCACAAGACTTTAGCAGAGTAGGAAACTGCCACTCACTTAATCTAAATGGCCAAGAAGCCTTAGAACTATTTTAAAGAGCTCCTAAGTCACTTAGGACTACAGCTGGTTGAAAACTTTCCGATGGCGCATTTTTCCCATCAGAAAATGACATTTCATCAAAATCAAAACTTTCTGTGGGACTATGATTCTATGATTCTATGACTACATTGAGTTAGATGAAATTATGTGTGGGGAAAAAAACTGAACAGAAGCATTTCAATAAGGTCAAAGTGACTATGTGTCACGGATTCAAAGGTCGTGCCCACTCTTGGCCGCATGCGGTCCCTGGGGGGACCCCCCTTCAGTGTGACAGCCCTTCTCAAGGGTCCACTCTCTCTCAGGGGTTAAGCCCCTCCGCCTCCTGGAACTACACCTCTCTGAGTGTTAGCTCGCCTGTCTCTCGCCATGGGCCCCCTGAGGGAGTCCACTCGCTCTGGACCCCCGGCACCTCCACTCCCAGAGGGAATAATGCAACCCTATTCTCTAGACCAGAGTGACTCTCAGCCAGTGTAAAACAGGAGAGTTTATTCAGCGTCTGAACACAGCACAGGAAACTCTCAGGGCCCTCAGGCCTGGCCTCCCTCAGCACAGCACATCCAAGTCTCTCCTGCATCCAGGTGGGCTCTGCCTCCTCTCTCTCTCCAGTCCCAACCCCCCCTGCTTCCCAGCTGGGCATCTGATATCACCTCCCCCAAGTCCCGCCTCTGTCCATTGTCTTCTATCCAGGTAAATAGGATCGCCTGGGCCTCCTCTCCTTTCTGCCATCCTCTGGCCCCCTCTGGCTGGAACTGGCTGGTTAGGTCACCGGGGTTCTCTCTTCACAGCCCATTGTCCTCCCATTGGCCAGAACTAGCTGTGACTCCTGAGCTGGCCTCCCAGTCAGCAGGTCACCAGTCGCTGGGGTATCCATTCTCCGGGCCATTGGCTGGGGTCCCCAGTTCCGTACCCGGTCCTCTGTAAGCACAAACTCCCTCTCCCATAACCTCGTTAAACCAGTAACACCCAGGGAAACTAAGTCCCACCCCCTCTGCATGCAAACCATTAGGAAAAACCAGGAAACCCCCCCACTTTGTCACACTATGCAGAACTGACCATTTTGATGTTTTTTTCTTTCAATATGACTTTTCCATTCTAAACATATTTTATTTTATATTATATTATTTACAAGTAAAAATCTAAGTGGAACATTGAGATTGACCCCAAATGATTTTGTTTTTTCAAAACTTTCATTTCAATGGAAATTTCGCAGCTTTTTTGTTGTTGTTGTTGTTGTTCCATTTCAGAAGGAATTTCCCGTAGAAAAAGAGATTCTGAATTTTGACCAGTTCTGCGTAGGAGCCTATGTCCCTGTCACAGGGTCACTGACCCCTTTAATGGGAAATGGGGCCCACCAGCCCCCCTGTGCCATAATTAGCTGCCTCCAGGGGCGTGCAAAGGAATTTAAATTCCACCATTTTTGGAGGGGCACATTCTGTTCCCCCTCTGGGACCGGAGGAGCTCACTTTCCCTGCCAGAGCCCCATGGCTGGAGGGGAATGTTCTGTGCCCCCGCTGGAGCCCCAGGCTGGAGAAGCTGTCAGCTCCCACTGGGGCCTTGGGGCCCAAGGAGTTCTGTGCCCCCACCAATTATTGGGGGGGACCATGCTCCTGCTTGTCCCCATTTCTGCATGCCTTGGTTGCCTCCCAGAACTAATAGAACCCACTTCGGAGAGGATGTACAGGGAGCAGGCTCCAGGGGGAGACGTTGAGCTAGCATTGTTACCTGCCCAGGTTTTCCCAACATGGTCCCATTTTTAAGGTAGCTGTCCTGGGATATCTGTATGGGTGCTCAGTATACACTCCCAGCTGCCCAGTTCAGTGGGCTCAGGATCACCCAGATGTCCTGGTTTTTGGTCCCTCAGAGGTGGCAGCTTTACCTCAGGTAGGGTCTGCAGGAAGGTCCTTGGGAGAAGCTGGCAGATTCCCCAGGGAGGGGAGGCAGAGGGAACCTACTAGGAGGAAAAAAGCCTCCAGGGGAAAGCCCTGCTCTTTTAGCTGAGTAAAGAAGGTAGGGTACTGCAGGAACAGCAGCTTGGGGGTCAGTGCTCTATAACAGAGCCATGAAGGCCCTAAGGTAGCCCGGTATAAGGTGAGAACAGAGCCCAGAAGACAGGCTGAAGAAATAGCCTAAGAGGGGCAGAAGAACCATGTCGTCTGGGTGTTTGTTTGGCCTTTTACTTTGACTTGTGTTACCCCAGAAGGGGCAGAATTGGAAAGGAGACTATGGAAGCTGCAGCCTGAAGCAGGCCCAGAACAACTGACAATAGGGGGAACTAGAGTGGAAGAACCCCTGCAATGCCTTGCCCTGGCTCGGGGGCTGAAGGGGTGCCCCGGCCGTGAGTCCCTTCCCTTTAAGCCACATTGGCTCTCAGCGGGACACAATGTTTCATGAATCAGAGGGGTAGCCGTGTTAGTCTGAATCTGTAAAAAGCAACAGAGGGTCCTGTGGCACCTTTGAGACTAACAGAAGTATTGGGAGCATAAGCTTTCGTGGGTAAGAACCTCACTTCTTCAGATGCAAGTAACGGAAATCTCTAGAGGCAGGTATAAATCAGTATGGAGATAACGAGGTTAGTTCAATCAGGGAGGGTGAGGT